>NW_007727133.1:102161-150625 GCF_000696425.1 Galeopterus variegatus | reverse complement strand
GTGTCTCTAATGCAAGGCAGAACAGATAGATTTTCGCGAGGGAAAAATAAACAAATGGGACTATATCAAACTGAAAAGTTTCTGCACAGCAAAAGAAACAATTAACAGAGCTAAAAGACAGCCAACAGAGTGGGAGAAAATATTTGCAAAATACATATCTGACAAAGGACTAATATCCAGAATATATAAGGAAGTCAAACAACTTTACAAGAAAAAAACAAGCAACCCAATTAAAAAATGGGCAAAAGAGCTAAGTAAGCATTTCTCTAAAGAAGATATGCAAATGGCCAACAGTCATATGAAAAAATGCTCAACATCACTCAGCATCCGGGAAATGCAAATCAAAACCACACTGAGATACCATCTCACCCCAGTTAGGATGGCAAAAATCCAAAAGACGATGATACACATTTTTTTAAAACTGATGTTTATCATGTAGTTTGCATTAAATGTGGTATGTTAGTGCATTAATGAGTTAACTCATTATCCTACAGGTTAGATTTTTATATTTTAGTGGGGATTAGTGTGGAACTGGGACTGGAATCTAAAATTTTAAACCACTAGAGTTACAATAGAGTGGTAATTTTAGGCAGTGTGAATGGATAATTAGAAGCTATTGTGGAGCAGGAGGACCCCTATTATGTATAAAATATATCCCATGTAATTCAGTAAAAAAGCTGAATGCCTGATAAATGCAATGTTTTGGGTTTTTCTGTTTTATTCTGGGATTGAAACATACTATTAGTATATCTTTATGCCTTCTTCACCTCTCGCCATTACTAATCACTTCAACATTGCTTCTTGTAAAAGTCTGGCTAGGAAAGAGTTTCTTCTGCTTCTGCTCTATTAAAACTTCTGTCTTTTCCTCTTGTGCCTACGCAAATAAAAATGACAAAGGAGAAGTTCCTCAATTCTCCTGCTCACAGAGAATGTGAAAAAGAAAATGACACCACCAATGGGCTTCCCTAGTGACATTGACTTGTTTCAACAAATATCATGAGAGGCATATTTGAAGGAAATAGAGCCTGAGCTTTACTTTAAAAGAGACCTAGGTTTGTTTTAGTTCTGTTCTTTACCAGTCATGGGAACTTTACCAAGCTGCCTGATCTATCTTTAGTTTAATCATCTATCTTCAGTTTCATCATTTCTAATGTGGTGGCAATGTTATTTACTGCAATGTTATTGCTAGAATCAGATAAAATATATATGAAGTGCTTAATGGTGTAAATACACTCTGTTCAGTGAATGATTGATATTATTTGCTGAGCACTGTGCTAAATATTGTAGGAGTTACAAAGATGAATTGGGCAGATGTACTTTCTTCAATATGCTCACAGGCTAGGAAAGAGCAAAAGTGATTTTGAAACAATTATGATTCTGAATATAAAGATCACCTTGATATTATGGGTTGAACTGTGTCCCCCCCCAAATATATATATTGAAGTCCTAACCTCCAATATGACTGTATTTGGAGGTAGGTTCTTTAAGGAGGTAATTAAGTGTAAATGAAGTCATAAGCTTGGTGCCCTAATCCAATAGAACTAGTGTTCTCATAAGAAGAAGAAAAGTATTTGAAAAGAACTCTCACAGGATGCATTCCTCCCACAGAAGATCAAAAAGAACCCAAGCCAACATGGCCATAGTTGCCAGAGCCATTGTCTGGTCCGAAAGCCATCGCTCATCACAGAGTAGCTCACCACAGAGCGGCAGTCCTGTGGGTGGCCTTTCACTGCAGCTGGGGACTCCACAGACACAAGGGAGGTGACTGCAACCAGTACCACCATGGCCGCCACCTCAAGTTAACCGTTCTGCCACCAAGAACACTTCAGACAAGAGGGAGGCAGTTGCAGTTGCCAGTGCCACTGTCCTCCATATGACAGAACTCTGATGCCACCAAGAACACTACCAAGGACACTGCACACTTGAGGGCAGCCACCAGCACCCCTGCTGCCTCCATAAGATAGTTCTGCTGCCACCAAGGACACCATCAAGGACACCAGAGATGCAAAGGAGATAGTTTTAGCCACCAGTACTGCTGCCACCCCTATGAGGTAACTTTGCTGAGGACCCCACAGATGCAACAGCGGTGGTTGCAGCTGTTGGCATTGCTGCCATCCCAACAAAGCAACCCTTCTAACACTGCAGGAACCACAGACATGAGGGAGGTGGCTGCAGCAGCAGGCACCACTGCCACCCCAACAAGGTAACCCTGCTGCCACTGTACATGCTGCAGATACAAGGGAGGCAGTTGCAGCTGCTGGCACTGCTACTGCCCCCAGGAGTAACTGCTGCTGCTGCAGACACCGTAGACTCAAGAGAGATGGTTGCAGCCACCACTGATGCTGCCATCCCCATGGGTAAACCCACTGCCACCAAGGACACCACAGATGCCAAGGAGACACTTGCAGCCACTGATGCTGCTGGTGCCACCATTAAGTAACTCTGCTGCTACTGCAGACATTGTAGCTGTGCAGGTCACTGCTGTGAATACCACAGCTAATTGGGAAGCTGCTGCAACTGATGCTTCTGCAGTTGCTGCCACCACTATGCTGCCAGGCAGCCACCATCATTGCAAAAGCAGCCTGCCGCTGCTGGAGTCACTGCTTCAACATGGGCAGCCCATCAAAGCCACCTACAGAACAAGGGTGGCCTGCTACCTCAGCATCAGCAGCAGCCACTGCCTCTGTGCTGGTGGACTGTTAACCATCTGACTGCATTGATACAAGGAAAGTCACCAGGGGAGTCTGCGAAAGGAGGGTAAAAGAAGAAGCAACTTTCTACCAGATGACCAGACATCAACGTAGAGATACTAGAAATCTTAAAAAAAAAAGAAAAGAAAAGAAAAGAAAATATGAAACCACCAAAGGGATAGAATAACTCTCAAGTACCAGACCTCATAGAACGGGAAACTCTTGAAATGACTGAAAAGCAAATCTAGTAAAAATTGTAAACTAACTCAATGAAATCGAAGAAGACACAGTTAGATGACACAATGAACTAAGCAAAACTGTCAAGATATGAAGGAGGAAATGTACAGAGGGCTTAATACCTTTACAGGATGTAGCAGAACTTATGGAACTGGAGTCATCAATGAGATAAAAACAAGCAAAAAAACCAACAATAAAACCAACTGAGAGCTTGAGCAGTAGGCTAGAGCAGGCAGAAGGAAAAAAAAATGTCTCGAAGACAGTCCCTTGAAATAACTCATATGTACCAAAAAAAAAAAAAAAAAAAAAAAAGGAAAAATAATGTTTACAACATGAAGAAAATTAATTTAAGAGCAATAGCAGACAACTGTAAATGTACAAACATCGAATCATGGGTATTCCAGAAGGGGAGGAGAAAGGAAAAGGCATTGAGAACATATTCAATGAAATAGTAGTGAAAAAATTCTCAAGAATTGGGAGAAACACAAACCCTCAGATTCAGGAGGTTCAAAGATCCCCACACAGATTCAATCAAAAAAGTCCTCTCTGAGGCACATTGTAGTCAAACTGTCAAAAGTCAAAGATAATGAGAAAATCCTAAAAACAGCAAGAGAAAAGTGTCAAGTGAACTATAAGGGAGTCCCCACAGACCAACAGCAGACTTCTCAGCAGAAACTGTACAGGCCAGAAGAGAATGGAATGATTTATTTAAAATACCAAAAGAAAAAAGAATGGCAGTCAAGAATATTATACCCAGCAAGGGTATCTTTCAGAAATTAAGTATAAACAGTGTATTTCCCAGACAAACAAAAACTTCAGAATTTCACCACCACATGACCAGACTTACAAGAAATTCTCAAGGGAGTCCCAGATCTGGAATCCAAAAAACAATAATCACTACCAAGAATACATAAGAAAAAACAAAACCCATTGATACAATAAAAATGTAAACAAGAAATCAAAAGAAATTGTATCATACCACCTCTAAAACCCAACAGACCATGAAGATAAACAATAAAAGAGAAAGAAACAAAAGATATTTAAAACATCCAAATGAAAATCGATAAAACACCAGAAGTAAGACAATATCTTTCAGTAACGACCATAAATGTAAGTGAATTAAATTCACAACTTGAAAGACACAAACTGGTTGACTGGATTAAAAAGCTGCACCCAACTATATGCTCTGTACTAGAACTCATCTCATCTGTAAAGACACACTCAAACTAAGAGTGAAGGTATGGAAAAAGATATACCACACAAATGGAAACCAAACAATAGCGTGAGTAGCTATTCTTATATTGTATAAAATAGACTTTAAATCAAAAACTACAAAAGGAGACAAAAAAGGCCATTATAAAGGGATCTATCCAGCAAGAAGACATAACAATCACAAATATTTGTGTGCCCAACATCAGAGCACCCAAATATATAAAGCAAACACTGTTAGACCAAAAGAAAGAGACACAAATATAATAATAGTTGAGGACTGAACACCCCTCAACAGTGGACAGATCATCTAGGCAACAAATCAACAGAGAAACATAGGATTTAAACCACACTTCAGACCTAATAGACTCAGAAGATATTGACAGAACATTTCATCCAACAATAACAGAATATATATTCTTCTCATCTGCCCATGGGATATTCTCTAGGGCAGACCAAATGTTAGGTCACAAATCAAGCCTCAATAAATTTTTAAATAATGAAAAAAAATCAAGTAATTTATTGACCATGACATATTATAAATAGAAATCAATAACAAGCCAAATGCTGGAAACTATACAAACACATGCAAATTAAACAACATATTCCTGAATGACTTATGGGTCCAAGAAGAAATTAAACAGGAAATCAAAAAATTTCTTGAAACTAATGAAAATAAAGACACAACATACCAAAATCTGTGGGATACCGCAAAAACAGTATGAAGAGGGAAGTTAATTGCAATAAACTCCTACATCAAGAAAACAGAAAGATTTCAAATAAACAACCAAAAGCTACACATCAAAGAACTAGAAAAACAAGAATAATCCAGTCCCCAAATTAGTAGATGGAAAGAAATAATTAACATAAGAACAGAACTAAATAACCAGAAACCCCCCAAAAGATACAAAAAAATCCATGAAACAAAGAGTTGGGTTTTTTTTTGAGAAAATAAACAAAATAAACAAACCAATATCTAGAATAAGTAAAAAAAAAAAGAAGGAAGACCCAAATAACTAAAACTAGATGAAAAAGGAGACATTGTAACCAATACCACAGAAATACAAAGAAACATTAGAAACTATTATAAACCATTATACACCAACAAATCTGAATACCTAGAGGAAATGGATAAATTTCTGGATACATACAAACAACCAAGACTGAACCAAAAAGAAAAACAAAACCTGAACAGACCAATACCAACCAATGAGATTGAAGCAGAAATCAGCAGTCTCCCAAGAAAGAAAATATCAGGACCAGATGATGTTACTTCTGAATTCTACCTAACTATGAAAGAGGAATTAATACCAATTCTCTTCAAACTATTCCAAAAATTTGAAATAGAGGTCATTCTCTCAAACTCATTCTATGAGGCCACCATCACCCTGATAACAAAACCAGACAAAGATACTCCAAAAAAGAAAACTATAGGCCAATATCTTTGATGAAGATGGACACAAAAATCCTCAGGAAAATATTAGTTACAGAATACAGCAACACATCAAAAAATTACACACCATGACCACGATTAAATGGGATTCATCCCAGCAATGCAAGGATAGTTCAACATACATGAGTCAATAAATGTGATATACTACATCAACAAAATCAAGAATGAAAACCATATGGTTATCTCAATAGATGCCAGAAAAAGCATTTGACAAAGTTAACATTCATCATGATGAAGACTCTCAACAAATAGGTATAGAGGAAAATATCTCAACACAATAAAAGCCATATATGACAAACTCACCACCAATATCATCCTGAATGGGGGCTTTTCCCTTAAGAATGTGAACAAGAGAAGGATGCCCATTCTCACCATTCCTATTTATCATAGTATTAGAAGTACTAGCCAGAGAAATCAGGTAAGAGAAAGAAAGAAATGGCATCCAGATTGGAAATGATGAAGTCAAATTGTCTCTATTTGCAGATGACATGATCCTGTATATAAAAAAAGACTAAAAACTCTACCCCCAAACTCTTAGATTTGATAAATGATTTCAGTAAAGTTGCAGGGGAAAAAAAGCAATATGCAAAAATCTGTAGCATTTTAGTACTCCAAAAATGAACAGCAGAAATGGAAATCAAGAAAGATAGCCCATTTACAATAGTCTCATATAGATAGATAGATAGATAGATAGATAGATAGATAGATAGATAGATAGATAGATAGATAGATAGATAGATAGATAGATAGATAGATAGATAGATAGATAGATAGATAGATAGATAGATAGATAGATAGATAGATAGATAGATAGATAGATAGATAGATAGATAGATAGATAGATAGATAGATAGATAGATAGATAGATAGATAGATAGATAGATAGATAGATAGATAGATAGATAGATAGATAGATAGATAGATAGATAGATAGATAGATAGATAGATAGATAGATAGATAGATAGATAGATAGATAGATAGATAGATAGATAGATAGATAGATAGATAGATAGATAGATAGATGATTAGATGATAGATGACAAGAAAAATCTCTACAATGAGAACTAAAAATCATTGTCAAAAGAAACTAAAGAGGACACAAAATGATGGAGAGACATTCCATGCTCTTTGATTGAAAGAATCAATATTGTGAAAATGTCTACACTACCCAAAGCAGTCTACAGATTCAATGCAATACCCACCAAAGTACCAATGACATTCTTCACAGAAACAGAAAAAAGAAATCCTAACATTTATATGAAACAACAAAAGACCCCCAAAAGCCAAAGCAATCTTGAGAAGTAAAATAAAATAATATAAAATAAAGCCAGAGGAATAATAAAATCAAATTATACTGAAAATCTTTGGTATCAAAACTTCATGGTTCTGGCATAAAAACAGACACTTGAACAAATGGAATAGAACAGATAACCCAGAAATCAATCTACAAACTTACGGCCAACTGATCTTTGACAAAGGCATCAAGAACATTCATTGGGGAAAAGACTACCTGTTTAATAAATGCTGCTGGGAAAACTGGAATCAATATGTAGAAGAATGAAACTAGACCTGTACCTCTGGCCATATACCAAAATCAACTAAAATTGATTAAAGACTTAAATATAAGGCCTAAAACTATAAAGCTCCTCAAAGAAAACATAGGGGGAAACACTTCAGGAAGTAGGAATGGGCAAAAACTTTATGAATGTGACTCCCATGGCATAGGGAACAAAAGGAAAAATAAGCAAAAAGGATTATATCCAACTAAAAAGCTTCTGCACAGCAAAAGACATAATCAATAGAGCTAAAAGACAACCTATAGAGTGGGAGAAAATAATTGTGAACTATGCATCCTACAAAGGATTAGTGTTCCAGAATATATAAGAAATACAAACAACAGTAAAAAAATAAAGAAATAAAATAAAAAATAAGCAAAGCAGCTTAATAGGTATTTCTGAAAGGAAGATATGCAAATGGTAATGGACTACAGACACATGAAAAATGCTCAACATCACTCAGCATCAGGGAAACACAAATCAAATACATATTGAGATATCATCTTTTCCCAGTCAGACTGGCTATTATCAAAAAGACATAGAATAACAAATGCTGGCAAGGATGCAGAGAAAGGGCAACCCTCCTACACCATGGGTGGGACTGTAAATTAGTGCAGCCATTATCAAAAATGGTATGGAGGTTCCTCAAACAACTACAGATAGTAGTTCCATACAATCCAGCAATTCCACTTCTGGGTATATACCCAAAGGAATGGAAATCTTCATGTTGTTGGAAAATCTGAACTCTCATGTTTATTGTTTATCACGTGTCCTCACTGATAAGTGGGAGCTAAAAAAAAAAGCAAATAAATTTAAAAGAAAAGAAAGTATGATATAACAATCACAATAATACATTGAGCTTTCAAAAGGAGAGAACAGAACCGAGGTTACCTGAGGTGTGGAAGGGGTAGTGGAGAGGAGGTAAGGGAGGAATTGGTGAAGGAACATGAAAAATGAATACATTATATAATGTTGAATATACTGTTTACCCTGATTTGAACATCACGTATTGCACACAGGTATTGATATTCAACTCTGTGCCCCACAGATATGTACAATCAACTTTGTTACAATAAAAAAGTAAATAAAACAAAAGAAGAAAAAGAGAAGATGAGACACCAAGAATGAGCATACACAGAGAAATGGCCATGTGAGGATACATCTGCAAGCTGAGGAGAGAGGTCTCAAGAGAAACCATCATGGGAACATCTTGATCTTGGACTACTAGCCTCCAGAACTGTGAGAAAATAAATTCCTGTTGTTTTAGTCACCTAATCTGTAGTATTTTGTTATGACAGCCTTAGCAGGCTAATTACTTCTGATATCAAAGAACAGTTAGCTATCTTTGTCTTCAGAGAAAGGAGTCTCATGTTGGTTTGTTTCCAGTTGAAGTAATCAGAGATGTCTGCATGAAAGTAAGCCTTGGAGAATAGGTAGGAGTTGAACAAAGGAGTTAGGAGACACATTTGAACACAGGGAAGAGTATGCAAGCCCAGTTGCAGAGGTGGAAGACCAGGGACAGAAAAGGTATCTCGGGGAGCCCCTCAGGCATAGTGTTATTTCTTCACTTTGAGAAATGAAGCATGTAAAAAATAAGTGTGATTATGTGTAGACATAACTTTTTTGGCATTAAAATAATCATAATGATAGAAAATTGCCTTTTTCCCCAGAAAGCTCTGAAGCAATTGTGCTCCACAGTAACACTCCATTTCATTCATTGTGTTGGTATTCCCAGTGTAAAGAACATGTTTTGAACAACAGAATTAGGTTTCTTTTGAATACACTTTTTAAACCAAGAAAAATGTCAGAATCAATGCTGTTCTTACACACAAGAGCTTTTGAATGAAACAGGTTGAATTAGATTCCTGGTTCCCCAATTTATTGGTTATTTGACTTTGGCAAAAATCTTTAATCACTATAAACTCAGTTTCTTCATCTATAAACATCATAAAAACTCTTTCTTCCTATCTCACAGGGCTATTGTTGTAAGAATAAAATAAATGTGTACATGTAATCAATTAGTGCAGTACCTGAAATACAGAAATATTAGCTATTATTTTAATTATTATGCTCTAGTACTTGTCAGGAAATAGGACCACACAAATTGCTGCCTTTACAGCAGCCATCAAATGAAAGTGGGTGTTATGATTCGATGAAAACCTCTTACTCACCTACCACCTCTACCCTACTTACTTTTTTCCTGGGTTAAACATTAGACACATTTTCTGGGAAAAATCAGAGATGGCTCTAGAAATATATATATATTTTTTGTTCTTTTTGTGACCGGCTGCACCGCGCTCAGCCAGTGAGCGCATCGCACTGGCCATTCCTATATAGGATCTGAACCTGAGGCGGGAATGCCGCCGTGCTCCCAGAGCCACACTCTCCCGAGTGCGCCACAGGCTTGGCCCTAGAAATATTTTTTAAAAATACAAATACTTATGTTCTAGCTTGTTGGCATTCTCTACATTACAAACATATTTTCTTTTTCTTCAGCCAGCTATAACAGGACTCTAAGGTAAATATGCTTTGTTGGGGTATAGGATGAAGAGACACATTTGTCATGCACTTAGAAAAGGAGAGACAGGTGATGGGGTTTGGAGTGTAGTGTTGGGTTACCCTGGGCAGCTAAATCAACATTATGGCCCTGGGAATATGGAGGTAATTCAGAAGGGATGGGAAAATTATAGATTACTGTGGCTCTTGCATCCTGAAATGAAAATCTACCCAGCACATTACATTCCTGGGAAGTTTTTCCACAGCAATTTATTAGATATAATTTCACAATAACAGAGTTTATAGTACAATATAACATATCTTCCAGGGTCTCACCATTCCTTGAGAAAAACAAGCCATGTCTCCCGGTATCTTTTCACATGGAGTTACGGAGACCCATGCATTGCCCCCTCTGGAGGAATGTTGCTAATATTCTTTATGCTTTTAAATACCAAGGGAGTTCCAGAGTTTCCAGTGATTTTTTTTTTGAAACACGTACACATATGTACATTTATGTGTATACATATATGTATGTGTGTGTGTGTATAGCTTATTATGTGTCATAGATATTTTGACAGCTTTACAGATATTAACTGATTTAATACTCATAACAACTATGTGTAGAAACCATTATTTCTATCTCTAAGACAAGAAGCTGGTACAACTTATTGTGCTTTTATTTATTTCCCTATGATTAGTAACTTTGAGCCTTTTTTCTTACATCTGTTGTTCATCTGTATGTCTTTTTATATATGAAGGAGAGATAGAGCTCACTACAGTAATAGTGGGGAATTCAATATCTCACTCTCAGCATTGGACAGACCATCTAGACAGAAAACCAACAAAGAAACATTAGAATTAAACTGCACTATTGACCTAATGAAGCTTACAGACATTTACAGAACATTCAATCCAACAGCTGCAAAATACACATGCTTCTCATCAGTACATAGAAAATTCTCCAGGATTGACCATATCCTATTCACAAAACAAGTCTCCACAAATTTAAAACATTTAAATATCAAGTGTCATCTCTGATAAAGTGGAATAAAACTAGCAATCACTAGCAAGGGAAACTCTTGAAAGTGTACAAATACATGGAGTTAAAACAACATATTTCAAATGACAAATGGGCCCCCCCCAAAAAAAATCAAGTAAAAATTAAAAAAAAAATTCTTGATACAAACGAAAACAGAAACACAAAGCACTAAAACCTATGAGATACAGCCAAAGCAGCATTAAGAGTTTGAAGCAATAAACTCATCAAAAAAAGGAAAGATTTCAAATAAACAACCTAACAATACATCTTAAAAAATTAGAGAAGCAAGAAAAAAGCAAACTCAAAATTAGCAGAAGGAAAGAAATAATAAAGATCAGAGCAGAGATAAATGATATGAGAACAACATCAAAAAAAAATACATAAGATCAACAAAACCACATGTCAGTTGTCTAAAAAGATAAACAAAATTGACAAGAAATTAGCTAGATTAAGAAAAAAAGGGAGAAGACCCAAATCATGAAAATCAGAATTGAAAAAGGAGAAAAAAGGAGACATTACAACTGATACCACATAAACACAAAGAATCATTAGATAATATTAGGAACAATTATATGTCCCAAAATTGGAAAACTTAAAGGAAATGGACAAATTATTTGACACATGTAATCTACTATGATTGAACCAAGAAGAAATAAAAAACCTGAACAAACCAATTGCAAGTAACATGACAAAATCAGTAATAAAATGTTTCCCCTTAAATAAAAGCCCAGGACCAGCTGGCTTCACTGCTAAATTCTACCAAACATTTAAAGAATAATTTATTCAATTTTTCTCCAACTCTTTGAAAAAAATTGAAGAGTAGAGAACTTTTCCAAGCGTATTCTATGAGGCAAGAATTAGTCTCATACCAAAACCAAAGGGCACAACAAAAAGACAAAACTGTAGACCAATATCTCGGATGATCACATATGCAAAAACAATCACAAAATACTAGAACACTCAATCCAGTGGCATACTAAAAAGATCATTCACCACGATCAAGTGAGAGTTATTCCAGGGACGCAAGATTGGTTCAACATATACAAACCAATATACATGATATATTACATCAACAAAATTTTTGAAGGACAAAAACCACATGATTGACTCAACTGATGCAGAGAAAGTGTCAGCTGAATTTGATAAAATTCAACATTGCTTCATGATAAAAACCCTCAACATATTAGGCATGGAAGGAATGTACCTCAACATAGTAAAGGCCATATTTGACAAACCAACTCAAACAATTAAACAGTGAAAAAGCAAATAATTTGATTTAAATTATGGGAAAATGAACTGAATAGACATTTCTTAAAGAAAACATACAGATGGCCAATGGGTATATGAAAAAAAATAATGTTCAACATCACTAATCATCAGAGAAATGCAGATCAAAACCACAATGAGATATCTTCTGACCCCAGTGAAGATGTAGAGAAAAGGGACTCTTATAAACTGTGGGTGGGAAAGCAAACTACTGCAACCGTTATGAAAAACAGTCTGGAGTTTCTTCAAGAAACTGCAAATAGAACTACCATAAGATTCAGCAATACCATTACTGTGTATACACCCAAAAGAAAGGAAATCTGTATCTCAGAGAGGTATCTGTACTCCCATATTTATTGCAGGACTATTCACAATAGCCAAGATATGGAATCAACCCAACTGTCCATCACCAGATGAATGGATAAAGAAATTGTGGTACATAGACACAACGGAATACTATTCAGCCATAAAAAAGAATGAAATCTTGTCATTAGCAACAACACAGATGAGCTTGGAGAACGTTATGTAGTACACCAGGAACAGAAAGAGAAATACCACTAATACGTGAGAGCTAAGAAAGTTGACCACATAGAAGTAGAGAGTAGAATGACAGTTACTAGAGGCTGGAATAGGTAGAGGTGAGAGGAGATAGTGAGAGGGGATAGGGAGAGGTTGGTTAACGGATACAAAAATACAGCTAGATAGGAGAAAATAATTTAGTGTTCTGTAGCACTTTATAACATCAATTTATTGTATAATTTCCATTTGCTAGAAGAGAGGATTTTGAATGTTTCCAAGGCAACAAAATGATGCATGTTTAAGGTAATGGAAAAAAAAATCAGTGTTTGCCAGGTTTCAGGGGGTGAGAGAGGGAGGAAGAAAGGGAAGGATTTTTAGAGCACTAGGACTGTTCTGTATGGCACTGTAATGGTGAACACGTGACATGATACATTTGGCAAACCCCATAGAACTGTACCATACAAAGATGGAATCAATTGTAAAATTAAGTTAATAATAATATATCAATATTGATTAATAATTATAAAATAAATAAAATTCATTGAAAAATAGAATTAAAAGATAATACAAATAATTGTAAACATTTGATATTTATATTATTTTTAAAGGAATTTATTTTTTAATTTAAAATATATTGATTTTATGTCATATGGAGTTATATTTCAATACATGTATGGACAATGTTTGGTGATCAAATCAGGGTATTTAGAATATTCATCATCATAAACTTTATCATTTCTTTGTGGTGAAAACATTCAATCTCCTCTATTCTAGACATTTGAGAACATATAAAAAATTGTTAATTATAGATGCCTAGCCCTACTATATACCACTAGAACTTATTTTTCTTACCTAGCTATATTTTTGTGTCCATTAACCAACCTCTCCCAATCCCTCATCCCCACTTTCCTTCTCAGCCTCTAGCAACCACAATATGAATTTCTACTTCTAAAACTTCAATTTATTTATTTATTTTAGCTCCCACATATGAACGAGAACATCCAGTTATTTATCTTTCTGTGCCTGACTTACTTCATTTATCATAATGTCTTCCAGGCTCAACCATGTTGCCTCAAATGACAAGATTTTATTCTTTTTTCATGGTGAGGTAGTATCCTGTTATGTATATACTACATTTTCTTTATCCATTCATCCATAGATAGACATCTAGACTAATTCCATATCTTGGCTATTGTGAATAGTGTTGGAATAAACATGAAGGGTGCAAATAGCTCTTTGTATGCTGATTTCCTTTTCTCTGAATAAATACCCATCAGTGGGATTTCTGGATCATATGTTAGTTCTATTTTTAGTTTTTTGAGGAATCTCCATACAGTTTTCCCCTAACGGTTGTACTAATTTGCATTCCCACCAGTACTTTTTATAAGAGTTCCTTTTTCTCCACATTCTTGCCAGCGTTTGTTATTTTCTGTCATTTTGATATTGATATTGGTCTAATAGTAACAAATTAATAATGGTAATAATAAGCTTATAGTTATTGAGCCTGTAGTATATTCTAGGTACTATAGCAGATATTTTATGGGAGATATCTTTATGCAGACATTTTAGTTTTAATTTTAGTAATCAGCACACATGGAACTTTCCCTAATATAAAATACGTGTTCCTATATTACATATTGTATGTGGCTTGAAATTGACGATTGTAATTTGCAGATGGCCACAGAACATTCATTAATACCCTAATAATGAGAATTTAGATGATAATAATTGTTATGGACTCAATGTTTGTGTCACCCCAAAATTTACAGGTTGAATAGCTAATCCCCAAGGTAACAGCATTAGGAAGTGAGGCTTTTGGAAGATAGTTAGGTCATGGAGCCCTCACTATTGGGATTTTTACTCTTATATGAAGAGACCAGAGAACTTTCTCCCCCTTTCTCTGCTCTCCACCATGAGAAGATACAATGAGAAGAGGGCCATCTACAAACCAGGAGGCCGGCTCTCATCAAACACAGGGTTTGCCAGCAGCTTCATCCTGGATTTCTCAGTCTCCAGAACTGTGAGAAATAAATGTTTACTGTTTAAGCCACCTAGTCTTTGGTAATTTGCTATAGCACCTGGTACTAACTAAAACATTTACCTAGAAAATCCCTCATCAGTTATTTTCTGCAGTGTTTTTGTTTTTTCTCTGGAAACTCTAGGCTTCTGTCCTGCACTGTGTGTCTCTGGTGGAGTTCAGCACACATTATTAGCACAATCAAGTTTCTGTGTAGTAACCGAAGGTAGCATTCTCTAGAAGAGGACTTGCAATTAATTTCCATGCAGCAAGGCTGCTGCTTCACTGTCCATCATTGTCAGGCACTCTATTCTTCATACGTGACCAGAAATAACAACGAATGCTTCTAGCAAGAAACTGCCTGCCAAATCCCACATCTTTAAAAATGGAGTCTAAGCAGACACCATATAATGAGCCTGACCTCATCTCTGATCTCATAAAAGAATCTTTAACCAACCATCAGGTTGTTCATTAACTGTTCCTTTTCCATGCCTTCACTGGGTATAATATAAAATTTGCTTTCTTTAATTCACTGTTGCAAATAAATCAATTATATTGCTCTGAAATTCTTTTAAAGGACTCTGGTCTCCATCACTGTCAACTTTTGTTCAGTCCAATGAAATGATATTGTAGCAATCCTAAATCTTCCTATGTCCTTAAAATTTAGCTACAGTGGGATACATTGGCTAGTCTCTATACTTCTGTTTAAATTAAAAAGGCACATTTGCCTGTAGTTCATTTTTCTAAATCTTCACACTTTGAATACCATTTAGTCTCCTAGATTTTTATTATTTTTTAATTGAAAAATAACTGTATATACTTGATCAGAAAAAAAGTGTGTTATTTCTTGGACTTATGTTGCTTGAATCTGGCTATATTTTTCATACATTCAATCATTTCCCCAGTTTTGAATCTACAGCACCTAAAAACTAGTTTTCCAAAGCATAACAAGGTGTGAGACTATTTGCATTCACATCCCACTTAAGATTCAGCTTCTTTTTCTCTGCATGACCTTGATCACATATGCTAACCTCAAAAAGCCTCAACTTTCTCATTGATAAAATAGTGATAGTAATATTACTACCCCACAAGCTTGCTGTGAAGATGAAATGGTGCAACTTATTAAGTGCATTCCAGAATTCCACACATATAGTCAGGGCCCAGAACTGGTTTTCTGTTACTTTTGTTATTATTATCTCAGAAGTGTGAAGGGAGATTCCTCCACAAAAAATTAAGATGGTTCTTCATAGATTCAGAAGCAGAAAACTAAATACAACATTGCTTTCCCAGAAAGCACGTTTAAAGTGAGGTTATAAGCTAATGAACACATACAGTTTTTGCACTTGCTACACAGGTCCAGGGTAAACTTTCAGGCTTGTTGTATGCTGACTGTAATGAGAATAATAGATATTTGGTTTTCTTATTGAAATCCCTACACATCGACAAATTGACAAGAGTAGGGAGTCTGGGAAAAAAGATTTAAGTATGGCACATGCTCATTGTTAGAAGGTAAAGAATGACCCCCAACTCTAAATATTCTGCATAGTAAATGGTAAATGATTTGCTGTCTTAGAAACAATTTTTGCCTTTTCTTTAAAATGTCTAAATAGTAAGAAGTGACTATAAAATACAAATACTTACATTTCTAGATAAACGAATGCCAAATACTAATTGAGGGCATGTAATAGATCATCAGATGAACAGTTTTATTTTAGCTGAGCAGTAATGTATGCCAGGTGGCAAACAGGCAGCTCTAGGCTGGTATTGGGCAATGGACATGTTTTTCTAGGCCTGCACAGTGTTGAATGGGATAGGAGCTTAAGCATTTTGAATTGTTTTTGAACATTTGAAAAATGGAATATCTTATGTAAAATCCAGATATGCACATAGATGGCTTATTAAAAAAAATACAAGGCAAATGTAGGGGTACATGAGAGAGCCCTATGGTGACAGAGCAGTTTTTCCTATTTAATGTGATAGTGGTTCCATGAAGCTACACATGTGACAAAATAGCATACAACTATATAGACACACTCAAAAGAGTGCCTGTAAAATTGGTGAAACCTGAATAAGCTCTATGGATTGCACCAATGTTAATTTTTCCAATCTTATTGTACTGATGTTTTGATAGTGTACTCTAGTTATGCAAAATTAGGGAGACTGGGTAAAGGGTATGCAAGAACACTGAATATGAATATATCTTTTGTGATTTCCTGGATGTGATAAATATTCCAACAAAAAAGTTGATAATCATACTCAAGGCAAGAAACCCTGGCAACAAAATTCCTATATGGCAGTAACTGTCTGGAGTTATAGCAGGTTCTTCTGTGTACAAGGTATGGAAGGAAGAAAGAAATAAAAGGAAAAAATCAGGAAGGGAGGGAAGGAGGGAGGAAGGAAGGAATGAAGAAAAAATATCAGTATAAGCCATTGATAAGACACATATCTAAAACATAAGAACAAGAAAATATTAAAAGTTAAATGGTGGAAAAATTATTCTCAAATATTAACTAAATGAAAGTTGCTGGTATTATATTAATACAGATTTTATAGTAACTACATAAAAAAACAGTGTTTTACTTCACCAGATGTTATGTTATTTTAAAATCTTATTTTTTGTACATAAATTGCTTCAACATATGTAAAAGCAAATTTGATAACAGTCACAAGAAGAAATTCACAAATCCCCTATCAGAGTGAAGACTTTAGCACACCAGTTTTTGTAAGTGATAAATCAAAAAGATAAAAATGAGAAAATAAAGGGGGTATTTGAATAACCTAAATAATAAACCTGTTTTAATGGACACATGTTAAAACCTATACCTAGTAATTAAAGAGTATACATTTTAAACATATACACATGGAACATTTAAGAAAATTATATACTAGGCCATAAAGTCTCAACATATTTCAAACAATTTATGTCATTATACCAAACTCTCTGACCCCAATTTGATTGACTGAAAATTGAATGTTAAAATAAGAATAACTGAGCCCACCAGCTGGGGAGGTGAACTGAGGCTAGACCCTTGAGGCACTGGGGCCAAGTCTAAGGCCCACAGGAAAGCACATACAGTCCAGCAGCCACCAAAGTGAGCCAAGACCCATGAGGCACCAGGGCTCAGTCTAAGGCGCTGGGGGGAAGGGAAGCACAAACAGCCCAGCAGCCCCCGAGGTAAGCTGAGACCAGACCCTTGTGGCATCAGGGTCCAGTCTAAGGCCCTGAGGGTGGCAGGGGGGGGATGAAAGTGCACACAGCCCAGCAGGTACTGAGGTAAGATGAGACCTGCCCAGCACCAGGGGCTCAGTCTACAGCCATGGAAAGCTAGAACAGGAGCCAAGGTGATATAATGTAGATACTGCCATATCTTCTGTCACTGCAAGGACAGTTCACCACCACAGTAGCAGCCAGGGCCTCTCTACAGGCAACATGCCACTCACTTGACTACATTGATATAAGAAGAGTCAATAGTAGAGCCTGCAAATAGAGGAAGAAGTCTCATAGCCAACCCCAGAGTAAGAGAAGAAGCAAGTCCTCTACCAGGTGACCAAACATCAACAAAAAAAAAATACTAGAACTACAAACAAACAAGAAGATATGACAACACCAAAGGAATACAGTAATGCTCAAATTCCAGAACCCATAGAACAGGGAATCCTTGAAATGCCTGAAAAAGAATTCCAAGCAATCATCTTAAAAAGATTGAAAAAATAAGAAATGACTCAATTAGAGAACACAAGGAAACAAGAAAAAAATATCCAGAATATGAAGGAGGAAATTAACAGAAAGATTAATACCTTAAAAAAGAATGTAGCAGAACTCCCAGAGATGAAAGATTCACTCATTGAAATAAAAAACACAACAGAGAGCTTAAGCAGCAGGCTAGAGCAAGCAGAAGAAAAAATTTCAGATTGTGAAGATGGTCCTTTGTAAATAACCCAGGCAGACAAAAAAAAAAAAAAAAAAGAATTAAAAATAATGAGGAAAATCTAAGAGAGATAGCAGACAACCTCAAGCACTCTAACATCTGAATTGTGGGTATTCCAGAATGGGAGGAGAAAGGAAAAGGTACTGAAAACCTATTCAAGGAAATGATAACAGAAAACTCCCCAGGGGTAGGGAGAGATGCAGACCTTCAGATCTAGGAAGGTCAATGATCCCCCAAACAGATTCAAACCAAAAAGATCCTCTCCAAGACACATTATAGTAAAATTTGCAAAGCTTGAAGACAAAGAGAGAATTCTAAAAGCAGCAAGAGAAAAGTGTCAAGTCACCAATAAGGGAACCCCCATCAGACTAACAGCAGACTTCTCAACTGAAACCCTACACGCCAGAAAAAGTGGAATGATATATTCAAAACAACTAAAGAAAAAATTGCCAGCCAAGATTTCTTTACCCAGCAAGGTTCTCCTTCAGAAATGAGGGAGAAACAGTGTATTTCCCAGACAAACAAAAATTGTGGGAGTTCACCACCACACGACCAATCCTGCAAGAAATTGTCAAGGGAGTCCTGCATCGTGAATCTGAGTAATGAATGTCACTATCACAGATACATAAGAAATAACAAAACCTGCTGTTAAAACAAAAATGCCAGTGAGAAAGAGCAAGAAGCTAAATCATGCCACTTCAAATATCCAACTAACATTGAAGAAGAGAAATAAAAGGGGAAGAAAGATCAAAAGATGTTTAAAACATCTAAACAAAAAGCAATTAAATGACAGGAACTAAACAATACCTGTTAATAGCCACCCTAAGTGTGAACAGATTAAACTCCTGATTCAAAAGACACAGATTGACTGATTAGATTACAAAGCTAGATCCAAGTAGATGCCGTCTTCAAGAGACCCACCTCACCTGTAGAGTCACACACAGACTAAAAGTGAAGGGTTGGAAAAAGATGTACTATGAAAATGCAAATTAAAAATGAGCAGGAGTAGCTATTCTTACATCAGATAAAATAGACTTTAAACCAAAAAATATAAAAAGAGACAAAAAAGGCTACTATATAATGATAAAAGGATCTATCCAGCTAAAAGATGTAACAATAATAAATATATATGCACCCGATACTGGAGCATCCAGATATATAAAGCAAAGACTCTTAGACCTAAAGAAAGAAATAGGCCCTAATACATTAATAGTGGGTGAGCTGACCACCCCTCTCTCAGTCTGGGACAGATTTTCCAGACAACAAATCAACAAAGGGACACAGGATTTAAACTACATGTTAGACCAACTGGACCTGGCAGATATATACAGAATATTTCACCCAAAAACTAAAGAATGTACTTTCTTCTTGTTAGCAAAAGGATCATTCTCCAGGATAGACCACATATTAGGTCAAAAATCTAGTCTCCACAAATTAAAAAATAATTGAAATCATTACAAGTTACTTTTTAGACCACAATTGACTAAAACTGGAAATTAATAACAAGCAAAACCATGGAAACTACACAAATACATGGAAACTAAACAATAGTCTCCTGAATGACCTATGGGTCCAAAAAGACATTAAACAGGAAATCAAAAATTTTCTTGAAACTAATGAAAATAAAGACACATCCTACCAAAACCTATGAGCTACTGCAAAAGCAGTACTAAGAAGCAAATTTATTGCAATATATGCTTACATCAAAAGAATGGAAAGGCTTCAAATAAATGACATAACACTACACCTCAAAGAACTTGAAATACAATAACAATCCAATCTTAAATGTAGTAGACGGAAAGACACATTTAAGATCCTAGCACAAATAATGAAATTGAGACCCAAAAAATGTTACAATAAAATAAAACAAAAAGTTGTTTTTTTGAGAAGATAAACAAACCATTAGCTAGGTTAACAAGAAAAAGAAGGAAGACCCAAATAACAAGAGTCAGAAATGAAAAAGGAGACATTACACCTGATACCACAGAAATATGAAGAATCATGAGAGACTATTATACCCAACTGTATGACAACAAATATGAAAACCTGGAAGATATGCATAAAGTTTCTGGACACATACAAACTACCAAGACTGTACCAAGAAAAGGAAGAAAACCTGAACATACAATTAACAAGCAACAAGACTGAAGCAGTAATCACTAATATTCCAACAAAGAAAAGCCCAGGTCCAGATGGCTTTACAGCTAAATTCTACCAAAGCTTCAAAGAGGAATTAATACCAATTCTCCTCAAACTATTCCAAAAAATTGAAACACAAGCCATTCTCCCAAACTCATTCTATTAGGGCAACATAACTCTGATACCAAAATCAGATAAAGATACAACAAAAAATGAAAACTACAGGCCAATATCCTTGATGAACCTAGATGCAAAAATCCTCAGCAAAATATGAGCAATCTTAATACAGTGACACATAAAAAAATTATACATCATGATCAAGTGGGATTCACCCCAGGGATGCAAGGATGGTTCAACATACGAAAGTCAATAAATGTGATACATTACATCAATAAGCTCAAGGACAAAAACCATACATTTATCTTATTAGAAGTTGTAAAATCATTTGACAAAATTCAACATCCCTTCATAATAAAGACTCTCAACAAATTAGATATAGAACGAAAGTATCTCAACATAATAAAAGCCATCTATGACAAACCCACTGCCAGTATCATTCTGAATGTGGAAAAACTGAAGGCATTTCCCTTAAGAATAGGAACTAGACAAAGATGCCCACTCTCACCACTTCTATTTGACATAATACTAGAGGTACTAGCCAGAGCAATCAGGCAAGAGAAAGAAATAAAGGGAATCCAGATTGGAAAAGATGAAGTCAAACTGTCCCTATTTGCCAATGACATGATCCTATATATAGAAAAACCTAAAGACTCTACCAAAAAACTCCTAGAGCTGGTTAATGATTTCAGTAACATTGCAGGATAGAAAATAAATGCCTCCAAAGCAGCTGCATTTCTATTCTCCAGTAATGAGCTAACAGAGAGAGAAATCAATAAAGTAAGCCCATTTATAACAGTCACAAAATAATAAAATACCTAGGAATCAATTTAAACACGGAGGTGAAAGATCTCTACAATGAGAACTACAAACCACTATCAAAAGAAATAAAAGAAGACACAAAACGATGAAAAGATATTCCATGCTTTTGGATTGGAAGAATTAACATTGTGAAAATGTCTATACTACCCAAAGGTTTCTACAGATTCAATGCAATCCCCATCAAAATACCAATGACATTCTTCACAGAAATGGAAAAAACAATCTCAACATTCATATGGAACCATAAAAGACCCCCAATAGCCAAAGCAATCCTGAGCAAAACACATAAAGTCAGAGGCATAACACTAACTAATTTAAATTTGTACTTCAAATCTAAGTAAACAAAACAGCATGGTACTGGCATAAAAATAGATACACAGACCAGTGGAGCAGAATAGAGAACCCAGAAATCACCCATTAGGCTTACAGCCATCTGAGATTTGACAAAAGGAACAAAAACATACATTGGGGAAAAAACTGCCTCTTCAATAAATGGTGCTGGGAAACTTGGATATTCATATGCAGAAGAATGAAACTAAACCTGCACCTCTCACCATATACTAAGTCAACTCAAATGGATTAAAGACTTAAGTATAAAACCTGAAACTGTAAAATTACTAAGGGAAAATATAGGTGAAACACTTCAGGAACTAGGTCTGGGCACAGCCTTTATGAACATGAGCCCAAAAGCACAAGCAACAAAAGAAAAAAATAAACTTATGGGACTATGTCAAACTAAAAACCTTCTGCACAGCAAAGGAAACAATCAACAGAGTGAAATGACAACCTACAGAGTGGGAGAAAATTTTTGCTATGTATCCAACAAGGGATCAATATCCAGAATACACAAGGAACTCAAGCCATTACACAGTAAAAAACCAAATAACCGAATTAAAAATATAGGTAAAGGAGATGAATAGACATTTTTCAAATAAAGACATACAAATGGCCGACAGGTACATGAAAAAATGCTCAACATCACTAGTCATCAGGGAAATGCAAATTAAAACTGCATTGAAATACCACCTCACTCCTGTTAGACCGGCTATAATCAAAAACACAGTGAATAACAAATGCTGGCGAGGGTGTTGAGAGAAAGGAATGCTCCTGCACTGTTGGTGGGACTGTAAATTAGTACAACCACTATGGAAAAGAGTATGGAGGTTTCTCAAACAACTACAGATAGATCTTCCATATGATCCAGCAATCCCACTTCTGGGTATATACCCAAAGGATTGCAAATCATCATGTTGAAGGGATACCTGCACTCCCATGTTCATCGCAGCTCTGTGCACAATAGCCAAGATCTGGAACCAACCTAAATGTCCCTCAATGGATAGTTGGATAAGGAAACTGTGGTATATATACACAATGGAATACTACTCTGCCATAAAAAAGAATGAAATTCTCCCATTTGCAACAACATGGATGGGCTTGGAGAAACCTATGTTGAATGAAATAAGCAAAGCACAGAGGGATAAATACCATACATTCTCTCTCATAAGTGGGAAATAAGAAATAAAGAAGAAAGCAAATAAAGACCACAGTGGTGCATTGGACAGGCAGAGGGAGAGAATATACCTAGGGATACAAAGTGGAGTGAGGAAAGGGGGATGGGGAGGCAGGTTGGGGATAATTGAAGGGATAATTGGGTGGGGGTCATGGGGTATAATCACAATTTGTGATAATGGACATGCTTCCAGTATGGATCTGGCCATCACATATTAGGCATGAGTGGTGACAAGTTGCTTTGTACTCCATGGATATTCATAAACAATTAAAACAAAACAAAACATCAAAATATGTATTTGGTAAACAAACAAACAAAAATAAGAAGATTAATTTCCTTTATTCAATAACTTAAAAATACACTCAAATATTTAGAGAGAAAAATTACTGTAAATTAGAATATTTGTAAAACTGATAAAAAATAAAAATGATTCATCTCCACAGTTGAAGTATATAACTAAAGCAGTATTTAAAGGGAAATATAAAACCTTAAAATATTCATGTTAGAAAAGAAGGGCAAAACATTTATGCGTGCAGTAAGTGCAAAAAGTTAAGCAAATATAAAGAGAGGAAATTATTAATTAATTAGGATAAAAAGGATACAGTAAAGAAAACAACCCAAAGTTGCTTCTCTGAAGAAATAAAACTGTCCATCCTCTAGCAAAAGTGATTTAATCAATGACAAAACAGAAAGAAGAATGGCACAAAAAATATTATGAATAAAATATAAAGTGAGAAAATATAGACAATATATTTAAATGAAAATCTAACTCTTATGATACTTTATTCCAGTAAATATGGACACTTATATGAAATTGATCAACAGCAAGATAATCTTTTCAAAAGTCACTAAAATGAACTATACTACTAATAGTCTTAGAACCATTTTTAAAATGGCATAAAAAAGTAAATTTTCCATGTTCATAGACTGGAAACGCTTAATATTGTAAAGATGCTAACTCTTTCCAAATTCATCCATAAAATCAATGCAATACAAATAAAAAATAGTATTTTTCTTGCAGGAAAATTATATTCACTCTAAAGTTTATGTCAAAGAGAAACAAACCATGAAGAGTCAAGATATCTCTGATAAGGAGTTGGGTAGGTATGCCATACCAGCTATCAAAATCTACTATAATTTTATTTTATTAAAATAATGTGATATTGATGTAAGCATAGACAAGTAGACCAATGGAAATCTGATACAGAAAAGTGGTGTCATCACAGATCAATGAGAAAAATTGTGGGTATATAGTAAATGGCTTAGAGTTAATTAGTTATCAATATGGAAAAATGAAATTGGATTTCTGCTTTAAACTATATATAAAAATAAATTCTGGTAGATTAAAGAAATAATAGAGGAATGCCTATATGTATTCAGGATGATAAAATCTTCATCAATAACACAAAGAATAAATCATAAAGGCAATAGATTGGTAAATAAATATTGGTATGTTCATTCAGTGGAATATTATATAGCAACAGGAATAGATCAGAGCTACATGCATTAGCATTAATGAATCTTATGGACACAATTTTGAGTGGAAAAAGCTGATGAAATACATAAATTAAAATACCATGCACATATATTTTAAAATATAAAACAATTATATTTATTTTTATAGATATATAATTATCTATAAATACATAATAAATACCTACAGAAATGCATTGAACTACTAAGAACCAAACTGATATAAAGAATACATTTGAGGATAGGTGGGTAAGGTGGGTAGGAAAGGAAGGGCTGGGTACTATGGACTTTCCAACAGCATTTGTAATGTTTTACTTCTAAAACTAAATGATGGGTACATAGGCATTTACTTTAATATTGTTTATACCTTCTATTATATCTTCAATATTTCACAATGAATTTTAAAACAGCAATAACACATACAAGGCTTCTATTCTCTAATTGATCACTAACCCATACTATCTACTCTGCACCAAGTTTGAATGAGCAAGCTTAGACTATTGCTTTTCCCTAAAGTTGTACTAAAGTAAAATATTTACTTTTAGAAATTGGTTTATGTTTTTAATAGCATCCCAGACATTCATTTACTTTTCCTGCTAGACCCTCTAGGTATTTGAGTTTAGGAACACTAATCAACACTAAAAACATAGGCATTTACTTTAATATTGTTTATACCTTCTATTATATCTTCAATATTTCACAATGAATTTTAAAACAGCAATAACACATACAAGGCTTCTATTCTCTAATTGATCACTAACCCATACTATCTACTCTGCACCAAGTTTGAATGAGCAAGCTTAGACTATTGCTTTTCCCTAAAGTTGTACTAAAGTAAAATATTTACTTTTAGAAATTGGTTTATGTTTTTAATAGCATCCCAGACATTCATTTACTTTTCCTGCTAGACCCTCTAGGTATTTGAGTTTAGGAACACTAATCAACACTAAAACAGGGGAGACATTGTGCTGACATTATTATTATTATTATTATTATTATTATTATCAAAAGATAATTTTTTGCATCTCCAGCTTAAAAAGTTGTCTCATGATTTTATAAGACCAGCATAAAAACAGATAAATGAATGAAGAGGTCTAAGAAATCAAAGATCAGATATGAAGTTTATAAGGGTTCTAAAATCCTTTGAACTCCTTTGCAATGAGAGTAGAAATGCTGCTGCTCAAGAAATTATAATTATTTTTGCTTATAATTAACATCACATTATTAATAATTATTATACTTCAAATTTATTCTCACTGGCTTGTCAAATTAGCACCAGTGTTGAGTAAATTAGGATAATATTAAAAGGAAACATACTTAACGCAAGCAAAAAACTTGAGTGGACAGATACTATTGTCCTCATTTTAGTGTGTTCATTATGGAGGAGCTACATCTTTTGTGAGACATCAGAGAATAAGTTTTCATCACCAGATGGCTTTTTCAGCTTAAGGAGCATCTGCACATTGGCTAGATACTTGACTGATATCTTTTTCTTTCATTTTGTGGTGTAGCTTTTTCTCATTTGCAGGCAACAGTCGAATTCGACATTAAAATCAAAGAGTTGAAACAGAGCTAGAGGTTATTTAAACAAACTTCTCTGCCAGTGCAGGGATATTCTCTCACAGGCGATCATCTATTCCCTGGTTGAACATTCTGGTGACCAAGAATTCACTGTCTCTGAGATGGATTATTTCATTGATGGACAACTTAATTGTGAGATAATCTATCCTGATATGTCTTACTGTAACTTTCATCCGTTGATCCTAGGCCTCTTCTTCATAGCTTCACAGAATGTCTACTTCCTCTTCTCTATAAAAAATAAACAGCAATCTTCACATGTCACTTGATCAAACATTAGGGCAGCAGCTGCTATCAAGTCAAAAGATAAAGAAGATGTGATACATGTACCTACAGATTCAATTCTTCTGTGCAGAGAGATATATATGTGAATGTTTATATAGCTAGGTATTACCAATGCCACAACTATGTTTGTGGTTGACAAAAAGGTGAATGGATTTCAGGCAGGAAATTAGAAACTTTGTTATTCATGCATCATGGTAGTCCCAAGTCTTACATATTGCAACACTGGCAAATGGATATTGTTTACACAGTGTGTTGGTTGTGCTATAATTTAAGGCAGCCGACTAAGTACATACATTTATTTCACTTCTCACCCCAAATTTTGTGAAATGATGCTGAAGTTGTTTAAATGAAAATGAAATATTAACTGATTTTATAATGAGAGGGGTTTTATCAATTGAGACTTTGAAATATGCATGTATATTTGGAGTATGAAGAAAATTGGAGGAATCTGGTAACAATCTAGAAACATGGATAAGAGGTGAGTGTAGCAGAAAGAAAAAGTGTACTTCCCAGCAGAGCCCTAGTGAGTCTTCAAGCTTAGAAAACAGTAGTAGGCTACAGATCAGAGTCATTCATTTATGCGTTATCTATAATATCAGAGGCAAATGACCATATACCCTCACAGTGCACGTTTAGAAAGATTAGCCCCAAGATGAAGACTGGAGATCTGTTGTTTAATGAAACTGAACAATATATTAGTGGTGGGCAAGGATCAGAGTAAAAATATCATTTTGGCACAGGATAGAAGGTTTGCTGGTTACAGAATTCCTGTATGTTCCTCGGTCATGCAAGCTAAACTGAAGTCTGTTGGTTGACATGTCTCCACCCATGAATTAAAACTCTCAGTAGGTTCTTTTATACTGAGGAACAGAGAACTACACAGTGCCATAGGAAATCAGGGTCAATAACTAATATTTAACACACATTTCTTCATTTGTAGATGTATTGACAACAAACAATCACTAGACATTTTCAGGAAGAGAAGAACAAATCCAGAGAAGGATCATGATAACAAACAAAAAAATTAAAAAAAAAATGATGCCAAAAGAAACAGGACTCAAGAATCAGAAAAATGTTTTTTTGAAATATAAATTAATATCCTGAGATTCCAGAAGACTCTGTATTCAATAAAACGAGATCAAGATTACATTCAGAAAAAATATCAGAGAATAAAAAAATGTTATTGGAAAGAAAAACTACTAAAGAAAAGTTGGAAAATGCAATCAAGAAAATATCTCAAAAGATAGAGCGAAATGTCAAAAAAAGCAGAAAATTGTGAGAGAAACATCAGAAATATGGAGGCTCAAGTTTTACCACGAACTAATGAGTATTTTAGAAAGATTAACAGAAAATCTGAAGGCAAGAAACTAGTCAAAGAACTAATTGAGATTATTTCACAGCATTTAACACTGAATAGCAGATTGAGAGGACTCAAGAAGTGCCTGGAATGGTAAATGGAAAAAGTACTATCCCTAAGACACATTCTCATAAAATTTCAGAACATGAGAGTAAAGAGTTAGTCTTAAAAGTGATTGTGGAAAAATGCTAGTATATGGACAAATGAGCAGAGATCTGATTTGCATTAGAAAACTGAATGCTGTAAGACAGAGAAAACTGTACATCCTTGCCCAACTATCGATTACATATGAGGACAAGTTTTTTACATTTTGGATTTGTAAGGTACAACCTGAAGTGAAATGAAAAAAAAAAAAAATTCAAGATGAAGAATGTACAGGATTTTAAAATACACCTAATTTGGAATGCTGGAATGAGAGCTATACTGCATAATTAGAAAATAACTAGCTCTAATTGAAACATGACGTCAGAAGCTTCTTTTTAACAAATGCTGTGGTTGAGAACTTGGATAATCTTAGAGTCAGGCTGAAGACATGTGCTTCTGCAGAGGAGCAAAAACAAAGGCAATTCGAATTTCCAAGAAGAGAAAAAAAGTTCTTGAAAATCATAATCCCAGTTAAAGCTAACTTAACTGATATATGATTTTGAGTAATGGTGTAATTAGAGAAAAGATAAACCATTTGACACTGACATTCAAGTAAGTGGAGATAGAGGATAATTTAGTTTTCATTTTCTATCTTTATGTGCTATTTTTTTTTTACTATGCATATAATATAATTAGTAGAGATGATATAATGATAACTACAATAGAGTTATTTACAGGCATTCCATGAGAACAGGGTCAGGGTAGGTAGCCCAGAATAGGAATATTCAAGTTAGTCTTCCCAGGAGGGATACATGAGTGATACATTACAAAATAATTTCAGAAGTAATTCAGCCATAAATTGGAAGGATTTTTGGAAATATAGGGAAAGGGTAGGTAGAAGAAATCCCAGCAAAAGTGTATAAGCAAAGAAACAGAGGAATGAATCAATCTGTCTATTTACTTATGTTAGGTCTTTCTGTATGCTTGCCACTGGAGATACAAAATTAAATAAGAAATGACTACTTCCCAAACCATTTATAATCAAATGGTGAAGACAGAGAAGAAAGCTAGAGTTGCGATACAGAGCTACAAGAGACACTATTTGGTACTTTGGGTGGTGAGACTTTCTTTTTTTTTTTTTTTTTCCTTTTTTGTCTTTTTTACTGACCGGTACCAGGATCGCAACCCTTGGTGCCGCGCCCGTACCGGGGACCGGCAACAGGATCGCAACCCTCGGTGTTGCGCCTGTACCATGCTCAGCCAGTGAGCGGGAACCGGTCTCCACATGGGATCCGAACCCTCGGCGGGAGCGCCTCCGCGCTCCCAAGTGGCGCACTCTCCAGTGCGCCACCGGGCCGGCCCTGGGTGGTGAGACTTTCTACTGAAGATGGGAGAGCAGGAGCAAGGCTGTGTGAAAATAGGTGAGCTGTTAATATTTGAACAGTCACTGAGGGGCATGAGAGAGAGGTCACCAAAGGAACATTAAATAATTGTCCAGCAACCTGAGGTCCTTTTGAACACTGATTTGTCACCCAATTGTAGGACAGTACTATTTTCTCCAACAGCACTTCACCTCCATTTTGAAGGAACCAATATTTTCTGCTGCTTCAAAGTGTGTGCTAAGTGTCTCTGGTTATGCAATGGGTGTGATAGAAATACCAAAGTTTACTTGGGAGTCTGATGAGGGATTAAATCGGAAGAATAATATGGTATCCAGGATGAAGCTATAAGTGAAGATGGAGTATGGTATGTGAAAAGAAAAAATGGAGGAACTGAAGTCTTGTATGTTTCTTTAAGGATTAATGGACTGAACAAATAGAATGAGGGCGAGAGTCCCAAAGGTGGGGAGGGTCATTACAATAACAGCCCTGTTCTTTCCTCTGTGCATGTAATGTGGCTTCTGCACATCTTTGGCTGAAGTGAACACTTTGATATTACAAGGTCCTTATTAAAATTATTGGGGCAATTATTAGAGTATGACACAGCAGAGGTAGAAGTACCATTTATCATGGTTTGCATTTGGTGGACAGCACAGAAATGCAGGCCCAAATATAATGTAGAAATCTGAAAAACACATTTGACCTTTCTGAGGATCATTTTCTTCTTTAAAGTATTTTAATTAATCTGTAGCATCATCTAGTCCTGGTGTCATTGTATAAAGGTTATAAAGCAAAACTTAGGGGAAAGCTGGTGAGTTAGCTCAATTGGTTAGAACACAGTGTTGATAACACCAAAGTCAAAGGTTCAGATCCTCTTACCAGACAGTGGCCAGAAAAAAAAAAAAAGTTACAGAAATGTCAAAATGAGCATTCAACAGACCATGCATTTGTCCATATAAAGCACTACCTCCTATCTATTAAGCTTATCTTTTATTACCCTTCTCTCTTTCCTCATTGTTGTCATTATCATAGAAAAGGAGTGAATCCCAGAGACATAATTCACTCAGTTAGACAAGCGATCTACAAATGATCTAGTTTATCAGATGTCTATAATCAAGAAGTTTCAATCACATACAGACATTTGTTTTGTTCCTTTCTCTCTGTTTGGACAGTAGGATAAAATTTTGGCACAGTGCTTCATTTTAAATAACACAGAACAGATTAATCTTTTACTAGTCTATAACAGATGGGCTTAGTCATCATAAGAATGTCTGTTTCTTCTCTAATGTTTTCCTGAGAAGGAATACTCACATCCTTTCTGGGAATAAATCCTTTATGTACCTTCTATTTTTCTAAATCTTCAAGAGAATTATTTAAATGAGCAATGTGAGCTTTGAATTTTTATTCTGGTAATGCTGAACACTTTTATCAAGGACTTCGTTAAATCTCTTCATTCTATATGACTAAAGGTTCTTTCTCTTTCTCTGTCTTTTTTTCTCTTAACACTGTTGGAAAAAGTCATCTTTCTTCTGTTTTAGTTTTACTTTAAGAATCTGGAGAGATTACCTTTACCATTGGATCTATATTAGTCAGGGTTCTCCAGAAACAGAACCAATAGGATATATGAGGGTACTTCAAAAAGTTCATGGAAAAATAGAATTAAAAGATAATATGAATCTTTCCATGAGGTTTTTGAAGACTCTCTTAATATAAATATACAAAAGATTTATTATGGAAATTGGCTCACACAATTATGGAGGCCAAGAAATCCCATGATCTGTCCTCTGTGAGCTGGACAATCAGCAAAGCTACTGGTGTAATTCGGTCTGAGTTTGAAGGCATGAGAACCAGGAAGCCAATCATGTAACTCCCAGAAACAGGAGCTCTGATGTCCAAGAGCAGGAGAAGATGGATGTCCCAGCTTTAGAACAGAGAGAGAGAGAGAGAGAGAGAGAGAGAGAGAGAGAGAGAGAGAGAGAGAGAGAAAATTCACCCTTCCTCTTTTTGTTTTATTAGAGCCCTTAATGAATTGGATGATGTCTGCCCACATTGGTGAGGGCAGATCTTTACTTAGTCTACTGATCCAAATACTAACCTCTTCTGTAAACATCCTCACAGACACAACCAGAAATAACATTTTAGCATCTATCTGGGCATTCTCTAGCCCAGTTAAGTTGACACATAAAATTAACTATTACAGATCTTAAAACTAATTTCTAGCTTTATCTGGATGCTAGCTTTATCTGTTTATAATATTCATATATTCCTATTTGGATATTCTGACAGATTAATTGAAAAAATGGTCAACATCACTAATCATCAGGGAAATGAAAATCAAAACCACACAGAGACATCCTCTCACCCCAGTTAGAGTGGCTACTTTGAAAAGACATACTAACAAATGCTGGTGAGGATGTGGAGAAAGGGGAACCCTTCTATATTATTGGTAGGACTGTAAATTAGTACAGCCATTATGGAAAACAGTATTGAGGTTCTTCAAACAACTACAGGTAGATACACTATAAGATCTAGCAATCCCACTTCTGGGTATTGGAAATCTACGTGATTTATACCATATGATCTAGCAATCCCACTTCAGAGGAATGGAAATCATCATGTCGAAGGGATATCACTCCCATATTTATCACAGCTCTATTTACAATAGTTGAGATACAGAACCAATCTAAATGTCTGTTGAAGGACAACCGGAAAAGGAAAATGTGGTAATACATAAACATTGGAATACTATACAGCCATGAAAATGAAAATCTGCCATTTGCAGCAACATGGATGAGCTTAGAGAAAATTAAGTGAAATGAGCTTGGCACAAAAGAGAAATACCATATGTCCTTACTCACAAGGCAGAGCTGAGAGAGAGAGAGAAGGAGAGAGAGAGAGAGAGAGAGAGAGGGAGAGAGAGAGAGAGAGAGAGAGAGAGAGAGAGAGAGAGAATAAAGAAAAGGAAACAATCACAATAATACATTGAACTTTAAGAAGGAATGAACAGAACTGTGGTTACTAAAGGTGGAAAAGGCAGAGGAGGATCGGGGTTAGGGAGAAATTGGTTAATGGACATAAAGAATGATTAATTTTTCAATGATGAATATACTAATTATCCTGATTTGATCATCACATATTATACACAAATATTGATAGTCAATTTTGTACCACACAAATATGTATAATCAATTGTTTCAGTAAAAAATAAATAGAAATAAAGACCTATGGTAAGTGTGAGGTTGATATGACCTGCAAGTGAACTGTGATTGAAAATGTTCTAGGTGACACACATTTTACTTAAATCTAGAGGAAATTGTTCCATGTTTCTCTACACAAAATTGCATTCAATATGACACAGCATGATACACCAGTATGCTCATTCTGGGATAATGTCAAAGAATAGAAAGATTATAGATTAAGACAGTAATTTATTACAGGAACATGAAAAACTTATATTATCTACTACTCAAGCCAAAAATATTTTTTACTATGTTGTTAAGAATTTATTTATATCACTCCATTAATTGTCTTATCAATAGGTTGTTTTGGTGATATTTGGGGATGTAGCACTCAATAGTCAACAAAATGCCTTTTATATTGTTTTAGTGTTTTTTTATAGTTTCCCTTTTATCATAGTTGTATAAGTAGGTGCCTGCCTCTCTACTTGAATTTAAAATTCTGGCTATCAGGGATCATATATTGATTATATTTTATTATGTATTTTGTACATAGTAAGTACTAATTAAGTACTTTTTGCTCTATAGCAATGTAGTCAGTGATCTTTACTGAACCACATCTGTTCAATTTAGTTCTTTCTGTTGCTCATATAGGGTTTGCTGTGTGAAAACACCTTTCATTTCTATTCGTGAACGACACAAATGAAAAGAAAGATTTTCCAAGAGCCATAATTACGCCTTCTTAAAATGTCCCCAGGAAAAATCAATGCCATTTCTCCACAGGATGTTTTCTGTGAACGTAGCGGTATTTTGTGTCTGGATTTCTTTGTATCTTCACCTCTTTCCATGGCTGTGGCTCAGGGCATCCCCACAGTGCAGATCCAATCAGGGAAACTCTGTGTTTCTTCAGTTTGACAAGATGTGAGCAAGAAAAGAAATAGAGAACATGTCTAACTAAAAAGCAACAAACTCTTCCTGATGTGTGCTGATGGGATCAAGGGCAGACAGGGCTTTTCCATTACTGGGATTAATGCCTAATTACCCAGGTGTGTACTTCTACCGCACCCAGAGATTGCTGGGGGAAACAATAGGTATTTCCTCAGTGAAATGGAAGAGATGGTTTTCTTTTTAAGTAGAAAAACTTGTCAGAAACCAGCATTTGAACGGTTGATCTCTTGGGGAACATTTTATTGGTGTGCTGTTATGTGTCTGACTGCCAATATCCCCTCACATTTTCCCTAAATTTTAAGCACATAACCATGATATGTCAGTTACAAGATAAAACTAAATGTACATGATCAGAAAAAAAGTTGGAAGTTAAATAGACCCCCCCCCCAAAAAAGTAAGCTTACATATACTGAATCACTATGAATACTTTTTAGAACATGCATAAATGAGGCATAAATAGTATGTCATTCACATGAGTAAAAGTAATACATCTTCCTTTATTCAAAGCACCATTTCTGGGACTACCTAAGTTAAAAGTATTACTAGAAAATAAGTGGGGAGCATGCTTCAGAGGCCCTCCCAGCTTTAGGATGAATAACTCTCCTCAGACCAGATTTCGGAGAAGAGCACTAGAATGTACTTCCCAGATTACCCTACAGCTCTCAAGACAGACAGTTGTTAGTTTCTTCTATCTCATCTGGGTGAAGAAATAAGTGAAGTGCACACACATGTCTATGCGTGTGTGTGCACACACACACACACACACACACAAAGAGCTTCCATAGAAAGAATGTTTGCTTTCCTGGATGTAGAGGTGATAGGTTACACTTCTGATAAATAGGCTCATTTTCTGCAACTTCTTCAGACTCCGAGTCAAGAGATCTGCCAATTCACTGCTAGATTCTTTCTCCTGACCTTTGCCTTACTTGATCTGGGCAAGTAGGTAGGGGAGAAGGGAGGGGAGTCAGAAGCAGGATGTGTCAGACTCAGGTTGTGGTCAAGATGGGGTCTTTTATGCTCTACTCAGCTACTGTCACATATGGCTTTGCTCTGCTGATCCTCTTTAAAAAAGTTTCTTTAAATGAAACAAATCACACTACTCAAATAAAGGTTAGATTTCTGCAATGTTTGTCCTTATAGAGCTAATAACTAATAGGACTTACATGAGGAGAGCACTGTCTCTGTTGAAGTTATTGTGATATATCGATCTTTGCTGTATTACACACCTACTTTTTCCAGAACATCACCTGACTCATCAACTCCCAGCCTACTGTTTTAAAAAACTATTTATTTAGGGCCGGCCCGGTGGCGCACTGGAGAGTGCGCCACTTGGGAGCGCGGTGGCACTCCCGCCGAGGGTTCGGATCCCATGGGGAGACCGGTTCCTGCTCACTGGCAGAGCGAGGTGCGGGCGCGACACCGAGGGTTGCGATCCCGTTACCGGTCAGTAAAAAAGACGAAAAGGAAAAAAAAAAAAACTATTTATTTAGACAGAAGTCTTATACTGTTCGATTAATAATTTTATAACATTATAGATTTGTTCTAAAACCATATCCATAGACATCCTTCATATTTTGAAGAATGAAATTTTGATGGAAAGTTATTTTTTTTTCTCTGCACTATTTTTGGAAATGTGATGTTTAGACAACATGAGAAGGGGAATCTTTTACCTGACTGAGATGTTTTGAAGCAATTTATGCATCTGAAACAATGGCTTGATAGCAGATCAATGAATATTTTCCAAAATTTTTAAGTAATATGGAAGAAAAAACCCCAAATCTCCATTGACAGATGAATGATCGCATAAATTGTGATATCATATTATAATGAAACATTTCTCAGCCATAAAAAGAATGAATTATTGATATGCCCAAAATATGGATGAATTTGAAAAAAAGTTAGACTAAGTAAAAAAAAAAAAAAGCCAGACCTCCACCCCCACCAAAGTACATACTATATAATTCCATTTAATAATATTCTAAAAAAAAACCCCAAAACAAATCTATAGGTATAGAAAACAGATCAGTGGGTGACTGGGAGTAGGAAGTGCATGGGCAGAAGAGGGATTAAATGGGGTCAGAAGAAAACTGTTGAGAGTAATGAATATGGTAATTATCTTGACTTTCACGATGGTTTCACAAGTGTAAGTTAAGTCAAATCTTATCAAATTGTACATTTAAATATCTGCTGTGCCATTATCCAATCATAAATAAAATCTGTAAATAAATACATCTGTAAAAAATCATACCTGAAATAGCATCAACAAATCAATAAGCAGGTAAGATAGAATCTCTGTTTGGAAAGCTGTTTCACTCAGCATCCGGGAAATGCAAATCAAAACCACACTGAGATACCATCTCACCCCAGTTAGGATGGCTAAAATCCAAAAGACTCTGAACGATAAATGCTGGCGAGGTTGCGGAGAAAAAGGAACTCTCATACATTGTTGGTGGGACTGCAAAATGTTGCAGCCTCTATGGAAAATGGTATGGAGGTTCCTCAAACAATTGCAGATAGATCTACCATATGATCCAGCCATCCCACTGCTGGGAATATACCGAGAGGAATGGAAATCATCAAGTCGAAGGTATATCTGTTCCCCAATGTTCATTGCAGCACTCTTTACAATAGCCAAGACTTGGAACCAGCCCAAATGTCCATCATCGGATGAGTGGATATGGAAAATGAGGTACATCTACACAATGGAATACTACTCAGCTATAAAAATGAATTAAATACTGCCATTTGCAACAACATGGATGGACCATGAGAGAATTATATTAAGTGAAACGAGTCAGGCACAGAAAGAGAAATACCACATGTTCTCACTTATTGGTGGGAGCTAAAAATTAATAAATAAATTCACACACACACACACACGCACACACACAAAAAACCAGGGCGGGGGAAGAAGATATAACAACTACAATTACTTGAAGTTGATAAGACAAGCAAACAGAAAGGACTTTGTTGGGTGGGAGGGAGGAAAGGGAGGAGGGAGGGAGGTTTTGGTAAGGGGCAACAATAATCAACCACAATGTATATCGACAGATAAAATTTAAAAAAATAAAAAATAATAATAATAAAATTTATTTTAATTGACACATTGAAATTGTACATATTTATGGTTGAAATTTTAATTTATAGAAAATTAGAAGAATCCTGTGGATAGAGTCCTGACACAATGCAGGTGAGTATGCTGTGAGGAAGAATGGAGAACTTTTCCTTATCAGTAATAGTACAACAATGTCAATAAGTAGGGCCACTTAGGTAAAAAGCAACTTATGCTTAAGGTACATAAAATGGTCCAAAATATATCATTTACAATAAGAAATGTAAGATTAAACTCAACAAATAAAATATACTTCTTATTTATATTATTCCACAGTACATTGACAAAGATACAAAAGAAAAAAAGGGGAAGCTAAGAAAAAAATGGGAGAGACATGGAAAAAGAAATTAAAAAAAAATGAATATAGTCCATTCATCTCAAGGATAGCATCAGGTAGATACCCAAAGATAAACACAGAGCAAGTAGATAAAGGCTTTCATGGAATATTTCTTTTATGTAAACCCTCAGGAAACTTAAAAAACTCTCAGGGTCCCCTCTTCACTAAGGAGTCAACATACGCAATTGTGTAAAGTCAGGGAAAGGTTAAATCTAGCTCATGGACACTAGCCTCCTAAGCTCTGTTTACTCTGAAGTCAAAATAATGGAATATAATTTAAGATGTTACTTAGTAGCCTGTGTGGATTGAATTCAGGCTGTCAATTAACTGGGTTATGTTTAAAAACACTATTTGATTTTTTCCAATAAAAATGGATTGAAAAATGACAATGAACTAAAACAAGATAAAGCAACTTTACCTAAACAATTAGAGCAACTTCAGGCATCAGCAAGGAAAATATTGGGCTGTAGTTTCTTTTGGTCCCTTATAAATCACAGCAGCTAGGACTATGTGTTAGGTCAACTGTGTTGTGAGAATATCTAGTGAACTGGACATTACTTCAATGCAATACTGATTTAAAAATAATATGAAAGCCACCATTAGATATGTACCAGACAGGAAGAGTTTATGAACAGCTAAACAATTTGCCATCTCATTTTTTTCCCACCAAGGATATTTAAGAAAAAAAGTGGGGAGGGGGAATTTGATTCATTTTTGTTACTATCAACTGCAGTGCTTTTTGTCTTTGTAATTAATCTGTAGTGACTACAGAGTTATAAAAAGTTGTTATGCTTGTTTTTCTTCTTCAGTAAATTGTTAAGGGATCCTGCAGGTTTATGCTTTATCAGGACATTTTTGCAAATCAATCCATATAAACATATCAATAAGATCCACAATCATTAATCAGTCATTCAGGAGTTTTTCAGGGGTTTTTTTGTGTGTGTTTTTTCTTTGTTTATTTTTTGTTTTCTCCCCAATATGTTCTTCTCAACTTGCAATAGCATATAGGTTATTAGACCCTTCTTTTAAATATTAACACATGAAGACTGATTAGGTAAAACTCAAATAGGTCACCTTGCAGTTTTTATGGTAGATCTGCTGGTAGGAAATACAGATGATGTTTGGTGAAGTCTTTAGTACATACCAGCTGTTACTGCAATATACCATGGGACTGATATTCAAGAGTGGTCCTGTGAATAAGGCAATAAATCCTTCACCATCGTAACTGAGGGGATGTAGAGACTTGTGCAGAAGAAAAGAGACTGTGAGCTTTTTGAAGCAGTGACAATATATTTTATAAATCTCTGTATTCATGCTTTGCATGTAGAAGCTGCTCAAATAATTTTTAAGTTTAAACAAAAGAATACAGTGTTTCATGGCCAGGAATTGGATCCCAGTCTTTGTCGAGATGAGCAGCTCTTCTCTAACAGCCATGGGGCAGACCAATCCTTCCTAGGCTTTGGTGGCTCTGGCTTGGCAGCATTGACTCTCATCCCGGAGTGGAGATTCACACTCACTGTGTGAGGGGCACAGGGAAGCTCGGCAACAGCCTCAGCACAATGTAACTGTCTCTTTTGTATTGCCAGGAAAGAAGGAAATGTGTTCAAAATACCTGCAGCAGGATCCACTGCAGATAAACTGTCATTAGCAGAATGAAACATTAAATGAGAAACAAACAAACAAACAAAAATCATGCTTCAGCATTCCCTCACCTATGCTAAGGATAGGCAGGCCAAGTCAAACACACTTTATTTTATTTTATTTTTTTAAACAATAAAACTTTTACTATCTCTCAAATTATCAAAGATTTAAAAAATTATGTTATGCTGTGAATTTCATTTTGTGAACGCTCCTTAATAATCCCCAGCTTGTAGTTGAGATGGAGTTAGCCATGCCACATTAAAGAATTTGTTTCACTGATTGTAGCATTTAGCATTACAATAAAAAGTAATGAAGGTAGCCCAAGAACTCATCTCCTTTAAAATATTTCTCCACCTCCCCTTTTCCTCTCCCTCCTCTTCACCTGCCCCTTCCCCTCCTCCTTTTCTTTCTCACCATTAAGATAAGCAACAGTTGACAGTCTTTACCAGAGTTCATTATACAAAAATAACTTGTATTAACAGAGGGATATTTTCGCTTCAAAATCATTAACAAATATTTACTTACACACTGCTGCAAGACTGTCTTGTCCACTGAGCTAGAACCACCTACAGTGAAACACAAGAGCTATTCAATGGCAGCTCAATCCTTTCTGGTGTTTAGGTCCACAAGTGAAAGGGAGAACTGCAGATGTTCAATTTTGCCTTGAGAGAGATTTAAGAAGAAATTCTCTAATCTCCAATTGTATTTCAAACTGCGCCTAAAGTTCTTTAAAGGCTCATGTCTATTCATACATTTCTCTCTGCATCAATTTAATGTTTACCTAATTGGTAGTAATGCTCACTCTCCTTTTATAGTGGTTCACCTTCATTATTGCATTGACTCTTCCCAGGGTGGCTTCGTGCATGTGGAACTTGGGCTCAGAAGGGCTCAGTTCTTAATTTAGTTCTCTGATGTTACCCCCTTGAAATTCTTCTTCAATTCAGAATAAAGTGTCCCATGTTGTCATTTTGCACTGGGCCCAACAAATATGTGGCCAGCACTGGCACTTGGTAAGAAGTACAGTAAGAATTGAAGGGTCTACAAGATCCCCAAAGATACAGTGCAAAATTTGTAGCACTTGAACGTGTGTGTGCATTTTGACTAAGTAAATAAGGATGATATGTAGAATCAGGCTTCTTCAGAGTCATGTGCCACAATTCTTATTCAGTGCAAGGTAGAGTGATTAGAGTGAGCTTTAATAGAAATATGTAATCTTCTGTGATCCCAGGAGTTAACAACGCTTATAGTCTGTGCACTAAATGGCACTAAACTTCTGTCTTATATTATGATGGAAGAGGGCAATGACTTTACAGATAGATGAAGGGAGAGAAACTGGTATTAGATATAGCCACTACATTTCTCTCTTTTTGAATAGGAGTATGTACCCTAAGCTTGTCCCACCATTGTATCTCAGAAGTAGATAACTTATTTCCATTTCACAGATGGGACCTTGAGACTTTGGACTTTTGAGGTGAAACAAGTCAAGACTTTGGGGATGAAATGAATGTACTCATACATGAAAAGGTCATGAGATTGAAGGGGCAAGGGGTGGAATAATGTGGATTGAATAGCTCATTGAAGCTTAAATTGTGTCCCCCAAAGTTCCAGGTATTGGAAACTTGGCAGCCACTGTGACAGTGGTGAGCAGGTGGGAAATCCTACTGCAATGATTGAAAGGTGGGGCCTTAGGGAGGTGATTGGATTGCAAGGGCCATACCCCAGTGCATGGGCATGTGAGAGTCTGTGACTCTGTCTGTCTCTGCTCTGCCATTCTGCCATGTGAGACCCCTGCGTTACTGCTGGGGAAGAGCCTCTCCAAATGTGTTCCCTGGACTTTGGACTCCTATAAAAGTGTAAGTGATAAATTTCATTTTCTTACAGATCAATACCAGGTATTTTGTTATGAGCAACAACAACTAATACAATATTCTAAACAGATTCCTGCCCACACAGAAAAACCTCCACCCACATACATTGAGGGCATGGAAGGTAGAATGACCTTGAAAATCATCCCCCAAATACTGCTTAATATTTATAATACACCTTACAGATTCTTTCATGATAATGACCTTATTTGAAGCTCATTATAACTCTATTAGATTCAGAGAATCTAATAACTCAGCTGAGTTAACTCACTCAGCTGAGTGATTCATATAATAAGTAAGTTGGGGTAAACATTAGACTTTTAAATTCATGCTCAGTGTCCTTTTCACCTGTCTGCACCACCATCTTTGAGCTTCAAATCAGAAGGTCTACTCACATATTAGGGGTTTTATTGAAGTAGGTGAAGCAATCTTTGATTACCAGTGAGGACCTCATCTCTAAAGAACCCCACATGAGGACAATTTTTACTACGGTGTGAATGTTTGTGTCCCCCCATCCCAAATCCATATGTTGAAATCCTAACCCTCAAGATAATGGTATTAGTAGGTATGGCCTTTGGAAGGTGATTAGAGTCTGGGAGCACAATCCTCATGAAAGGAATTAGTACCCTTATAAAGAAGGCCTGAGATAGACCCTTCACCCCTTCCAATATGTGAGGATTCAGCAGAAAGCACAATGTATTAGCAGAAAGCAGGCCCTTACCAGACATGTTATCTGTCAGTACCTTTATCTTAAACTTTTCAGTCTACAGAATTATAAGAAATAAATTTCTGTTGTTTATAAGTACCCAGTTTACGGTACTTTATTATAGTAGCCCAAATGGATTCAGACAATTGTGGAGTGGGTGGATAGAGAACAGGGTGCCAAAAATGATGTAGGAAAGAAGGAAAGAAAAGAGAAGCATAGAACCTTATGGTGATTTTGTCGATATCCAGCTCTTTTCCAATCCAATCTGATGAAAAAGTCTTTCAGCAGCCACTGGAAAGATGAATTTTCACTTTAAAAACATTTATAGCTGAGTGCTTTCTGTCAAAATATCACAATCTATTTCATTGTCGAGGAGCTATAATGGCTTGAAAGTTCTGGCTTAAGTTAAACCAAAATTTGATTCTCTGTTTTTCTGAATAAAATACCGTCTCTGCTCTCAGCTCTACAGAGGAGTACAGCCATACACATATAATGCCAATACACATGCAATAAAAATTATAGTACAGAAGTCCACCCAAACTCTTTAGAAAATAACACTTGGCAGAAGAACCTATTCCTGGGATTTTTGGAAAGTTTTACCTAGTGCTTGCTCTTTGCCATGGTCTGTGAGGAATAGCAAAATTATTCAGAGAAAGGATGCTGCACTGTTTCTACTCTCTAAATCACCTGACTTTTTTTAATGTTTAAAACTCTATTATGTCTCTTCTTGATCTTCTTATTAAACTAAGTGACCAACTCAAATAATTCTTAAAAAAAGAGACTTCGTTTCCTGTGATTAGAGCATTGTCTCATATGTTGAAGTTTGCGCCAGCAGCATCATTATTTTGTTGGCTTACACTGAACCTGTACTGACAAATGCTTCATAGGGCAGGTGTCCCACACTAACATATTTTTGGACATCGAAGGGGAGACTTCCACTATGTTTTCTAGTTTTCTCTCTTTAGTTTTGATCTAAATCAACGAAGGTTTATCTTGTTTTCTACTAAATTAGTTTTTGCCCAAGATTGTCCAACTTACAAACTTGTTAACTGTGCCTTCAATGTTTTTAAATGGGGAATAACTCAAAAAGCAAAAGAAAAATAAAACCAAACCCCAAATCCCCCAAATACCATTATGGAACCTAAGAGAGAGCCACGTGACATTTCTTCAGCAGCTTCCCCAGGTTTCAAGAGAACTTAATCAACAGTAAATAGGCTTCTTCAAATCTCCCTATTTTGGTTTTTATTCTGTAGAGAAGTTCCCACAATATCCTTGTCTTGATGTTAATACAGTGAATCTACTGCTACCTAAGATCCTTCTAGCAATTTCATGTAAAATGTGGATGAGGCAAGCTTGTCATTATGCACTGCAGAGGAGTTCAGCTGGATCACAGGGTTATCATGTACCTTTCAAAAATCCATTCAGATTCTTTGGTTATTTAGCATTTTGCTAGAATAGTTTCTCATTGCCAGATTGTAATTTTCTCAAATAACATCTTTTCTCTCTTCATTTCAAAAAAATCAGAACACTTGCTTAATCTCCCATTTTCTGAGCTTTCTCTTTCTCCCTTCATTTTCATAATTGTTCAGACTATGACACTGCATTTGCAGTCTCTTTAGTATCTTGTTATGTGCTTCTTCCTGATTTGCTTGCTGGAAATCTTAGACTATTTTATCATTTGTTTGGCAACTCAAATACATGTCTATAATAAAGATAATCTTCCTGACTCTAGAAGACTAAACTAAAATTGGATTCGAGTAAGAGTGTTTCTTTAGGCTGCTGATTTTCTGTTTCTTTTTTTGTATTATGAATATAACTTAAAAATATACAGTCATACATATATTCTCTTTGTTAGCACTTTTCTTGAGACTGCAAATCATAGTGGGATATTTCTTAAAAAAAATTTCCTCTGAATCACGCAAACTTTTAGTATTTATTTGTGATTATGTGTTTCTCATTCCATCTTACAAAGGTTTTGGAAATATCAAATTCTTCCAGCCATAGTGGGCACTTTTTACTGTTCTGTAGTTGCTAAGTATTAACTTCATATTTAGAATTTTCTTTTTAAAATCTCCAATAGCTGGAAAGTCTTACACGGGTGAAGTTCAGGCTTTATGGGACTTAAAGCTTATACAATTAGGGATGGGGGGACTTTTTAAAAGAAAAATAACATAAAACATTTTACTTTTTTGAATTTTACAGGACTGTGAAAGCAGCCTGTACGAAAGAAGGTCTTCTGAAGCTTGGGACTTATGAAGGTCAAAATGAGCACAATTCTGGCTCTGCCCTTCCAGAGTCTATAGCCAAATAATTGAAACTGGATTTTGACTAACCATTTAGAAAGTGAATTTAAATAGTCTAGCATATATTGTCTGTTCAATATGGGAGTCTGAGCTAATTCAAAAACCACTACTACACATAGACATGGTACTTGAAATAAAATACATCCAAATAGAAATGGACAAATAATTGTCTTATGGCTGAGAGGAAGAGAAAAATCAAGTCAAGCATATGTATCAGGTGTCAATAAGACAGCCACGTGAAATGAAGGGGGGCTTAAAACAATACCCAATAGTTCTAGGAAGTGGCATGGTAGATGCCTCCCTACCTCCAGTTAGGGCTCAGGGTATAAAAAACATCCAGAAAAAACTGACTCCACTGGCTCATACCACTCTTAGAAATAGAATATAAATTCATACAAATTTTGTTTTTCAAGCACTTTAAGGAAAATTAATAAATAAATAAAACTTGTTCTTTACCAGTGACACCTGTGAATTTAGACAAAAGCATCATGAACTGTGCTATAGGAAAGCTCACAAATCTGTGTGTACATGAAATCTCCAGAAAAATTGTTATCTAAATGAGTTAGACTCAAATCTTAGAAACCAACCAAAGAAAGAAGCTACAACAATGAGGAGTCAGCACTTAAAACGCATAAGAAAATTTGAAGCCCATGACCTTGAGACACTAGAATAATCCAAATGAAAAGTAAAAATCTAATTGATTAAAAGGATGAATTCAGACCCAAGGACAGGAGCAGTATATTATGAATAAAAAATAGAAATAATTGAAAAAATAACCAAAAATACATTCTACAAATAATAAAACAAATAATATGTAGGGTAAACAAACTCAATAGATAGCTTGAACAAGAGACTGATAAACCATTAAAAAAAAAAAAATTGTGCCTGAATATAGATCTGAGTATTTTTGCAGTACAAACAAAATTAAAGATTAAAAAAAAATCAGGGTAAGAAAGGACAGAAAACATCAGAATATAATGCAAAGTTTCAGCCTGTCTAATAGGAGTCTCAGAAGGAGAGGAAGAAATATTAGGGAAGCAAAATTTTAAGGCACAAGGACAGCAGTCAGAGCAGATCTATTTCCCTTATTCTGTTGATAGAAAGTCTTCTAAATACTCATCATTAAGTGTGCTCTCTGCTGTAGGATTTTGATAAATAACTTTAAGAAGTTTCCTTCCTATTGCTAATTTCCAAAGATTTTTTTTTTCAATGACTGTGAGCAGAATTTATTTGAAGATTTTTCTGTCTCTTTTGAGATGCTCATATGCATGCTTTACTTCCTTAATGAATTGTGTGGATAATTGTTTTTTATTCCTAATATGGAAATTTTTATACATTGTTGGAGTCAATTTACAAATATAATCTAATGTAACTAAGGTTTGTACTCTGTGTTTATGAGTAAAGAGACCTACAATTTTCTTTTCTTGTACTGTCCTTGTCTAGTTTCAGCATTTTATTTATATGAATCTCATAAAATAAGTTGGATAACTTTCCTCTATTTTTTAATTTTAATTTTTATTATTAGCATATTCATTATAACAAATCATAATTTTTCTTTATGCCTTTTACCTAACCTATCTGTCCCCAAATCTCCTCTCCCTCCCCCCATCTGTAGTGACCTTAGGTTTGTTCTCTCCTTCTGTAAGATCAACATATTACTGTAGTTCTTTCTTTCTTCCTTCCTTCCTTCCTTCCTTCCTTCCTTCCTTCCTTCCTTCCTTCCTTCCTTTTCCTTATTGTCTTTCTCTCTTTCTTTCCTACTTTCTTAGCACCCAGTTATAAGTGAGAACATGTGGTATTTCTCTTTTTTTGTTTGTCTTATTTCATTTAACATAATCTTCCCCAGACTCATCAATGTTGCTGTAAATAGCAGAATTCCATTATCTGGAAAAGTGTGTGAAGATCAGAGATGAACCGTCTGGGGAAATTTGGTAAAATTTTCCTGTAATAGCACCTAGACCTGGTGTCATTGAAGAGCAGGAAAAAGGTGGATATATTGACTACCTACTAAATTTATTTAATGTCTGTTAATTCATTCAGAGTTCCTATTTCTTCTTGAGATAATTCAGTCATATGCTAATTTATCTATTTTTAGAAAATTTCCATTGCATATACATTTTATAATTTATTGGCATTAAGTAATATGTCATTATTTGCTTATGATTTAAAAATAATCACTTATCCCTTTATAGCTTATATACTTTTTAATTTTTTCACTGTTATATATATAACCAATACTCTCTCTCTCTCTCTCTCTATATATATATATATAGAGAGAGAGAGATCTATCTATATCTACCTATATAGAAAGATCCGTGTCTCTTTGAAGAATTTTGCTTGATTTTTTTCTACTTTAATACTTTCTGGATACAGCAGATATTTTATTTCTTAACAAAATTTGACTTCAGACAAATGGAAGTATATCATGACTTAACCCCAAATCAGTCTTCACCTTATTCTAGAAAATCATCATTCACGTTCTTTGTCTGAATAATATGGTTGGAAATTACTTGGAAAATAATTTCATTTGTAAATTTTTCTTGACTTCTTCTCAAAATTTTCCAGTAGTGTTTGTGCTGTATTTCTCTGGGGAGCCCTCCCTTCCTGACTCCCCCTTGACCAGATTTAACATAGAAAACTCCCCACACTCATGTATATACTATAAATCTAACTCTGTTTTCTCTTTATAGGTAGCCCTTACTGATTAACTAAGATTGTATCAAAAGCAGCTGTCCATCACACTAAAAGACCCCACATCCTGTCTCACCCAATATGTCTCTCAAAGCTGGAAGAAGCTTCTGTCATAACTGAATACATACTGTCTCTCCAATACATTAACCTAAATAAACCCCAGCCCCCACTGATTTGGGGAGGCAGTTGGGAATTTACCCTCTGTCTTCCAGTTGATGTCTTCTGAAATAAATAGCCATTCCTTTAAGTTCTTTTTGGCAGGTGTGGTTGGTGATCCTGTAGCAGCAAGCCATCAGACACACATGGGTCAGGGATTTCCCCAACTCAGTCAGCATCTCACATGTTGGCTGATGGTGAAGGGGAATCCTACTGGACTAATTTGTTACCAAACTTTTGGCACCCAACATGGGGCCAAGAGCTGCTTGTGACTTGGGTGGCCTCTGGAGAATGGAAATTTCTGCCTAATTGTCCAAGCAGCTGTTCAGCTCTTTTTAAAAAAGAGAACATGACTCGGAATTCTTAGCCTCTTGGGATAACCCCAGCTACTTGTGCTTGGAAAACTGAAACTTGCCCATAAAGAAAAGTGTTGGATTTTCTCGTCTGGACAGGTGAGTATTTTGGGTACCCACACTTGGGCAGATATATAGAATTTGGAGAATCTGTTTGCAATATTGTGCCCACAGTGTTATAAGGACTCATCATGGGTTCATTTGAAAGGCCTATGTGTTATGAATAGTACTTTGGTAAGTGTGTCATTTATGAAAGTTGATATGGGAAATCAACTGTCTATCCCAGTTACTAGTCGTCTAGGATGTATATTACATATATTACAAAATTGGGCTGAATATAGCTATGAGCCCATGAAAAAGAAGAACATGATTTTCTTTTGTAATAATGCATTGCCACAATATACATTGGAAAATTAGGAGGAATATCCTGTAAATGGAAGTTTAAATTATAGTACAGTACTACAATTAAATCTATTTTGTCATAATCAAGGTAAATGCAATGAGATTCTGTATGTCCAGTCTTTCATGCTGTTGTATCAAAGTGAAACAGATCAGGAAGATTGTAAATCGTTAATGCAAAGGTTGGAGGAGTTCTGAAATAAGAAAAACAAACCAATTTTGTTTCCACATCTGGATGTTTTAGATAAGAGGCTCTTACCTCCACCTCTGGTGGACTGAGCAGCTGAGACAGGGGCACCCCTGCCAGTTGTTCCTATTACCCCCTCAGCTTCTCATCCTTTACCTGTCAAGCCTTATTTGCCTGATCTGGTTTCTGGCTCCACTTTCAATCTGGCCTCCATTTTGATTCTACTGCCAGTTGGGGACCTACAAAAAACTGGTACACAACCACCAGCTAATGAGCCCAAGACTGCTACTGATACTTGAAGAGGGACCTGGAGTTTCAATTTTGACTTTATACCCATTCCAGGATCTATTCAAAGGAAAAGGACCTGGCCCATCTGAGAACACAATCTCCCCCTCTTGTACCCAAAGGGTACTCAATTTGTCTGGGGGCCCTTTTCTGCCGCAGGGCTGTACTCCTTAAGACAGATGTCCATAGACAAATTAAATGAAGGTGGACAACCAACCCAAATGATGTGGGTATACAGTCCTTTTACTACCTCTGACCTTTATAATTGGAAACAAAATCACCCCACTTATTGGGAAGACCCTACTAAAATGACTGAACTATTTGAGTATATTTTTACCACCCACCACCCTAGTTGGACAGACATACATAATCTTCTCACCATTTTATTGACATCTGAGGAACACCAATTAGTACATGAGAAAGCCATGGAAGAAGCCAACTGACTACATGCACCAAGGACCCCAATGACCCTGTAAATGGTAGTGCTGAGGAAGCTGTCCCCTATTGCAATCTTGAATGGGGCCTCACCAATGGTGATGAAGGTAGAATCCAACATTTTTGGGCACGCATACCAGCAGGACTGCAGAAAGGGGAGCCAAAATCAAAAGCCTGAACACAGTACATGAATTAAGGCAGAAACTGCATGAAAATCCCTCTGCCTTTTTGAAACAGATTCTGGATGCTTACCATAAATACACAGATGTGGATCCAAACAATCCAGAAAATACCTGATTTGTTACTCCAAGCTTTATCAGACAAATTTTGTGTGATATCCAACAAAAACTGCAAAAATTGGAAGGGGACTTAACCCTGCCAGTGTCCCACTTAGTAGGAGTAGCCTATAATGTTCTCAGTCAATTTCAGTTAAAGGAAAAACAGAAGGATAAGAGACAGTCCTGACTCATAGTGGTGGCTCTAGCTCAAAATCAGAAAGTGGGAAGAGGCCCCCCAAATAGAAAGCCCCCTCAGAAGGGGCCCTTGTCTAATTATCCTTTAACTATGATTCAGTTTGTTTGTCTATTGTAAGGTTGAAGGCCAGTGGCATAAAGATTGCCCAAAGTTAAAAAGGAAAAACACAGGCTGCCAAGATGGCGACGGGTCTGGAGCGGCCGTGACAGGAGACAGCGCGATCCTGTGAGCCATGCGCTG
>NW_007727133.1:93890-97333 GCF_000696425.1 Galeopterus variegatus | reverse complement strand
ATAATCATATACATTGTATATTGACAAAATAAAAATTTAACGAAAAAAAAAAAGACAAAAAAAAAAGGAAAAACACAAAAACGTAAACATGCTCCAGATGGTCAGCTTAGATGGAGGAGAACCTGAATGACAGGGTGCAGTGGTTCTTTTACAGGCAAGAGAAAAGCTGCCTGCAATATCCTTCTCCGACCAAGAACCTCAGACAACATTTGAGATGGGAGAAAAGATGACTGATCTCCTTATTGACAGTGGAGCCACCTACTCTGTTCATAATTTAAAGTTAGCCAAATTAACCCTGAAAGCTCAGTCAGTAACAGGTATCCAAAAAGCCAGCTCAGTACCATTTCTTACCCCTGAATGCAAGATTGCCTCAGATTGATCCACAGCTTTTTGTATATGCCTCAATGCCCAATTCCTTTATTGGTATGAACCTTATTATTGAAATTCCAAGCACAAATTACCTTTGGGAAAAATCAGCTTTATATCCATGTTCCAGAGAAGCAAGCATGGACTTAACAAAGTGCCCTGGTTTCTGAAACTAGGCTGGATCTAATAATCCTGGAGGCAATAAAGGACAAAGAAGACCCCAAGCATGGGCAAATGGGACCCCCAGGAAATAGATACCACCCCCGTGGTAATAAAAAACTAATACTGAGCATGAGAAACCAAGAATTAGACAGTATCGCCTGAAACTACCAGTCCAACTGGGCATTCAGCATTTGTTACTAAATTTTTGCAACTTGGTCTGCTGAGACCTGTCAGTCCCTTTATAACACTCCTATAGTCCTGCTATTAAAACCAGGAACCAAAGAATACCACTTTGTTCAGAATTTGAGGGCTAGCAATCAGATAACAAAAGATATTTTTTCAGTGATAGCCAACCCATATACTTTGCTGACTACTTTGACAGGGGACTTTACCTACTTTTCTATTTTAGACTTGAAAGATGCCTTCTTTAGTATTTCACTGGCCCCTGATACCAGGAAATCTTTGAATTTTAATGGGAGGATACAGAAACTAAGACTAAACAACAACATTTTTGGACTGTATTGTCCCAAGAATTTAAAAATTTTCCCAACATATTTGGGGAAATATTGATTTGTGTCAATTGGCTTTTTAAATGGGAAAATTCTACAATATATGGATGATATTGTAATTGCCAGCTTAGATGAAAAAGCTTCTTTCCAACATCGTTATCAAGTGTTAAACTATTTGGCTGAAAAAGGATATAAAGTCTCCTCTGGGTAGGTGCAGACTGCCCAAACAACTGTAAAGTATTTTGGATTTGAAATGTCACAGGGCCAAAGAAATCTATTGCCAAATAGACAGGAAGCCATTTTCTTACTTGCAATCACTAAAACTCATAAACTGTTGCACAGATTTCTGGGAATGGCCAGCTTTTGTCGCATCTGGATTCCAGGATTTGGGTTCATAGCCAAACATCTATATGAGACTTTAAAAGAGGAAGAAAAATAGCCTCTTGTGTGGACTGGAAAATGCCAAAATGCCTTTTTGACCTTTAAGGGAAGATTGTTGACTACCCCTCCTTTGGCCTCCTGGATCTCTGGAAGCCCTTTGACCCCTTTGTGCAAGAGAGGCAATTGGGTTAGGCATATTGACTCAGAATTTGGGAAGCCAGAAGTGACCAGTGGTGTATTTTGCTAAGCAGTTAGACCCTGTGGCCAAAGGATGGCTGCCATGTTTGTGGTAGGTGGCCACAACTTGTGACATATTCCAAGAAGCTGAAAAGTTTACCCTGGATCAGCCCATCACTGTACACACTATGCACTATGTGTTCCCTCTCTTAGAACTGAAAAGGGGAATACTGGCTGACAGCAAGAGGGCTCAGCAAATATCAGGCCATCCTGCTAGAAAATTCTAATGTCACCTTAAAGGCTTTGTCTACTCCAAGTCCCACCACTCTTTTATGTGCCTCTCTGGAACCCCCACATCATGATTACATGCAAATAATTGACCAAGTTTATTCTAGGAGACCCGATTTGACAGGTCAGCCTCTTGAGCCACCTGATATGGGATTGAATATGGATGGCAACAACTTTAAGGCCCAGGGGATCATTGAGCTCCATTTGCTGTGGTTATACTTCAACAGGTAATTTAAACCCAGGCCCTTCCTCCCATACCTCAGACCAGAAAGCTGAATTAATTGCTTTGAATTGAGCTCTAACCCTGGCTAAATGAATCAAAGCAAACATTTATACTGACTCTAGATATTCTTTCATGATAGCTCATGCTCATGGGGCTATCTGGAAAGAGAGAGAGATCTTTTGACTTCCGGGAGCAAAGAAATAAAACATTCAGACCAGATATTAGAACTTCTGTAAGCAGTTTTACTACCTGGGGAAGAAGCAATCATTCATTGTAGAGGTTACCAGAAGACTGATAATGAGGTAACCTGAGGTAATAGTAAAACAGATGAAGCCACTTAATGGCTGCAAAGCAAGCCCTTCTACAGCTAGCATTGATTCCTCAAATTCCTCTAAATTTGTTTTAAAAATCTGTATACACTGCTGAGGATTTTGAGAGAGACACTGAATGGGGTTTCAGGCTTGGTTCTGACAAAGGGTGGATGGTAGATTCCACCAAATGAGTACTTTTACCAGCATCTTCTATGAGAACCATCCTTAGCCAAATATACCAGAGCACTCACCATGGATGTGATATAACCCTGGAATGGATAAAGCCTTACTTAATAGGACTCACCTTGCATAGGACAATTCAAGGTATTGTTTCTAGCTGCCAGATTTGTTCCCACAATAATCCCTGGAGACCCAGTGGTGGCTCCAAGATTCCAATGGCAGGAGTACAATGGTGGGACACTTACCTGGGTAAAGATTAGCAAATGGACTTCACATGGATTCCCTATGCTCCAGGAATCCCTTGTTACATGCTTGGTTTAGTAGACACTTTTACTGGGTGGGTAGAAGCCTTCAACTATTGAACAGAAAAGGCCAGGGAAGTAATTAAATTACTTTTGTGGGAGATTATTTCCCCATTTGGGGATACTACAAATGTTGCAGGGTGACTGGAGAAGAATTCATTTCCAAAATCACCCAAGAATTGGCCAGACTGTTAAATATAAGTTGCAAACTACATACTCCTTGGAGGCCACAGTCCACAGAGGAAACGGAACAGACAAATCAGACTCTGAAAAGGGTCCTGGTCATCATTTGTCAGGAAGCAAATCTAACCTGGGTCCAACTTTTACCTACAGCTCTACTAAGGATACAGGAGGCCCCCAGAAGCAAAGTAGGTTTGAGTTCTTATGAAATTTTTTTTTTATTAAGACTTTTTAAAAAAAAATTTTATTTTGTCAATATACAATGTAGTTGATTATTATGTCCCATCACCGAAACCTCCCTCCCTCCTCCCTCTCCCCCCTCCCACCCAAGCATGTCCTTTCCATTTGCTTGTTGTAAGAACTT
>NW_007727133.1:72747-92984 GCF_000696425.1 Galeopterus variegatus | reverse complement strand
TTCATGAAGTCTGTGCCCAGCCCTATTTGCTGAAGGGTTTACTGGTAATATACCCAAAGGAATGGAAATCATCAAGTCGAAGGTATACCTGTTCCCCAATGTTCATTGCAGCACTCTTCACAATAGCCAAGAGCTGGAATCAGCCCAAATGTCCATCATCGGATGAGTGGATATGGAAAATGTGGTATATCTACACAATGGAATACTACTCAGCTATAAAAATGAATGAAATACTGCCATTTGCAACAACATGGATGGACCTTGAAAGAATAATATTAAGTGAAACGACTCAGGCAGAGAAAAAGAAATACCACATGTTCTCATTTATTTGTGGGAGCTAAAAATAAAGAGTTCTTATGAAATTTTGAATGGGAGATCATTGACTTGTCTGGTGCAAGGGACTATCAATTGCTTATAGAACAGTAGGTAAAACAAATTGGAGCTACTTTAACTATGTTATATGAGTTTGCCTGTAACAGGTTGGCTTACCCAACAGATATCCTTCTACATGCTACAAAACCTGGTGACCAAGTCTTGCTCAAGACCTGAGAAGAAAAACACCTTGATTTATAGCTGCAACCAAGATGGGTTGGACCTTATGATGTGTTACTTGTAATCCATTCAACAGTAAAGCTGAAGGGACTCAAAACCTGGGTATCTCATACTGAAAGAAGAGATATGACATAGGCGGCTGGGAAGTTCAGCCCATTACAGACTTAAACTTAAAATTTATGGGGGCCGGCCCGGTGGCGCACTGGATAGTGTGCTGCTTGGGAAGCGCGGCGGCGCTCCCGCCAGAGGGTTCGGATCCCACATACAGACTGGTTCCAGCTCACTGGCTGAGTGAGGCGCGGGAGCAATGCCGAGGGTTGCGATCCCGTTGCTGGTCCCCGGTCCGGTACGGGGGCAACACTGAGGGTTGTGATCCATTGCCGGACATGGAAAAAAGACAAAAGACAAAATAAATAAATAAATAAATAAATAAATAAATAAATAAATAAATAAATAAATAAATAAATAAATAAATAAATAAATAAATAAATAAATAAATAAATAAATAAATAAATAAATAAATAAATAAATAAATAAATAAATAAATAAATAAATAAATAAATAAATAAATAAATAAATAAATAAATAAATAAATAAATAAATAAATAAATAAATAAATAAATAAATAAATAAATAAATAAATAAATAAATAAATAAATAAATAAATAAATAAATAAATAAATAAATAAATAAATAAATAAATAAATAAATAAATAAATAAATAAATAAATAAATAAATAAATAAATAAATAAATAAATAAAAATTATGTGAAAATGATTAATATCATTGCATTTCTTTTCCTGCAGATTAGCTATGCTGGAAAGACAATTCTTCAGTATGAATCTCTCAGACTCTGGCTACTTCTGGTAATCTCTCCCACTTTTGGTTATGTCATCTGCAACTCGTCAGTTCTGGACCATCATGCCCCTCTTGCACATAAAGAGTTACAGGGAAACCTAGTTGGGAGGCCTAAATAATTTATCAGGTCCAAGTGACACAGTTGAAGGTAGTTCCCTATGCTAAGCCTCCTTGTATGTATCTATTAAGGGTCACCCCCTTTTTGGATAAAAATGGAATCTGACAATTTTTGCATAATGGGAGCGCTGATGATACTCCATAAGATTCACTGTAAAATCAACCCCTGTGTTCTGAAAGGGATACCTAGTGGCCCCTTGCAATCTGATGATGATGGATTGATGGTCAAAAAGAGTGGTCTTACAAGCAGCGTCCTCAGGAAATACTATTACCTGTGCTCCTTTAGGTTTCGCATTTGTTTGTATCCAGGAAGGCTATCCCTGGGCCTATGAGTGCATAAGAAGGGGGATCCAGGACAATGTTTATTGGGATATACAGCAATCCTTGAAGAAATTCATTTGCAGGTTTAGAAATTCTGCATGGATATTCCTTTTAATTTGGCAGCCCTGTCCAGCAGGAATTAACTAGTCAAGATGTCTGCGACCTCATTCCTTTCCCAAGATTGAGGAAGTTACTAACAGAAGGGGGAAATTTTTAAACATAGAACCCCCACACACACACTCATGTATATACTGTAAAACTAACTTCATTCTCCCTTTATAGCTAGCCCTTAATGATTAACTGAAAAAATTGTTTCAAAAGCAGCTGTCCATCACACGAGTAGACCCTACATCCTGTCTCTCCTGTCTCACTGGATACATCTCTCAAAGCAGGAAGCAGCTGTCCATCACATCTGAGGACTCTACATCCTGTTTCCCTGATACATTTACCCATATAAACCCCAGTCCTCAGTAGATTGGGGAGGCAAGTGGGACTTTACCCTCTGTCTCCCAGTTGACGTCTTCCAAAATTAAAAGACTTTAAGTTCTGTTTGGCAGGTGTGATTGACAATCCTATAACAGAAGCACTTGGACTCACACAGGTCATGGGTTTCCCCAACTAATTCAGCCTCTCACATGTTGGCTGACGGTGAAGGGGAATCTTACAGAATTTGTTTGTTATCGGTCTAGGAGCTCCCTGCACAATGCTATCATTATTTCCTGTCCTTGACTCCATCACAGCAGATGGCATGTTTATTTGTTTTGCTTTACCTGTCTCTTTACTATATTGTAAGGTCCTTGGAGGCAAATACAGTGACTTTTTTTTTTTTTTGTGGCCTCCAAATCCCCATGTGTCTAGCACAGTGCTGGTGTTCCATAAATTAGTTTTAATATTATATGCACCTCCTCACAAGATGGGTTAATTTTACTCACAAGATGCAAGAGAAAAATTAGTAGTTTGAATATATTTTGACAGGTTAGAAGAAGTTGACTCATTTTTCTAAGAAGATAACACACATACTTTGATTGTGTGGCGTATTTATTGATTGATGGTTTATCTTGTTATAGAAAGAATTTCAGCAGCTGTGTCACACTGGTGTATGTCTACTTCCACAGCTGTTAGAAAAAAATTCTCAACTATTATTATGTATTTCCTTCTAGAGTGGTGACAGTGTTCTTGCTTTTACCCATGAATACATAGATTATACTATATTCTGTGAAGCATGAAATAGAGCTTCATTGTTCATTGTTCAGACTCATCATCTCTAAGAGGAGGTTCATGTCTCTTAGAATTCATCAAAATAAATCTCTCATTCATTGTTCATTGTCTGTCATCAAATATGTTCTCCTGCTTATACAATTTTATGACTTCTGTGTATCTCAACCATATTAGCACTTTTCCCCCCGATAAGTTTTGCTTTAGGTAACAGATGATCTACAACTGGAAGATAATTGCCTTTTACGCAAGATCATGGGAATTTGCAATTCTCCCTGTGGACTTGCCAGGAATTAAAGTAACAAGACCAATTTCAGTTACTTCAACAAGAGGATATTTAAGATGCTTAATTAAAAATAATTTGGTTTTGGTTCATAAGGATATATTACATAATTCTGAAAAAGAAATTGATTGTATCCTATGGTAGCCTATGCAGAATTCCAGTCAATCTTCTTCTTGCTGCTTTTGCTGTGGAGTTGACAAGCTGACATCCATCTCCAGAGTGAATCCAAGGAGTGGACCCAAGAGATTGTTGTTCTGTGATGCAGTGGCATGCAACCTGTCATCTCTGACCCACAACTCCCACAGTGTCTGTGTCTGAGGCAGTTGTACAGATTTCAGAGGTTAATACTCAAGACGTTCCTCAAGGCCACTTACTTGTTGGCTCATTCAAGCAAGTGATACAATTACTCCTTTAGGTTCTAGCAATTAATAAAGGAGAATAAGGACGCTATTGCTTGAAATTTAAACAAAGAAAGTGTGGGGTTTGTGGCTTCCACTTGTAAAATGGTTTCCTTCACAAGTGAGCTTAGAGAGCAGAGGATTAAGAGTACAGAAAATATATTTTCTTTCATATATTTTTGCTGTGTTATCTAATCTGTTTGTATTTAGAGTGATAACCTGAGCAGGGTTCCTTTTTCTATGCTGCTCCCTACATTCAGGACAGCAGATGTTAAACAGTGTGTACATGTCTGCATATATGTTGGTCTCTGTGTGTAATCATGCACGTAGTTACATGTTTTCAGTGTCTGAAGCAGCCTGTGCTATCTGCTGTATTACCCTTCCCCTTTTGCTGAAGCAGGGAAACCAGTTTTAGAAATTATTAATGATTGTGCCAGCTCAGCAGAGTGCACGCTGACCACAGAGGCACCCCATCGGAGAGGCCCAAGATCCATTGAGACCACGTGCCCCACAGTGCCAGCACGCTACCAAGCAGCTAGGCCTTGCCACCACCGGACTCTATCCCCAGCCCAGCCAAGTGTGTGCCTACCAGAGAGGTGCCCCACCAGAGAGGCCTGAGATCCACGGAGACCACGAGCCCTGCAGTGCCGGCATACAACCAAGCAGGTAAGCCTCGCTGCCGCAGGACTCCATCCCTAGCCTGGCCCAGTGTGTGCCGACCGGAGAGGCACCTCCCTGGAGAGGTCCAAAACCTGAGGCATCAGTGGGTGACTGAGCAGACACTGAGGCAGCCATGCCAAATTGGCAGCCCCAGCATCATCTTAGCCAGACAATAATGTCGAACAAGTGGACCGGGTCTTCTTCAAGACATGTTATACTCAAATTGGAAAAACTCAAAGACAAAGAGAGAATCTTAAAAGCTGCAAGAGAGAAGCGTCAAATCACCTTATAAGGGAGCCCCAATCAGACTAACATCAGACTTTTCATCACAAACCCTAAAAGCCATAAAGGAATGGGATGATATATTCAAAATATTAAAGGCAGAGATTGTCAGCCAAGAATATCTACACTGCAAGCCTATCCTTCTGAAATGAAGGGCAAATAGTATATTTCTCAGACAAACAAAACTGTGGGAGTTCACTACCACACAACCACCCTTACAAGAAATTTTCAAGGGAGTACTGGGTTTGGTACCTGAAAAATAACTACCACTTCCATAAAAACTCAAGAAAAATCAAAACCCACTAGTAAAGTATTTATTTACTCCTAGCATTTTATTGATTTTTGTTTGGATGTCTTAAGTGTCTTTTCTTCCTTTATTTCTGATTTACTGTTTGTCTTCTGTATTTGTTGGTTCCTTGGGTTGTAGATAAACTTTTTTTCTTTGTCTCCATTTTTGGCATTTTTATTTTATACGTGTAAAATGTGGAAAATGGTATGGAGGTTCCTCAAACAATTGCAGATAGATCTACCATATGACCCAGCCATCCCACTGCTGGGAATATACCCAGAGGAATGGAAATCATCAAGTCGAAGGTATACCTGTTCCCCAATGTTCATTGCAGCACTCTTTACAATAGCCAAGAGTTGGAACCAGCCCAAATGTACATCATCAGATGAGTGGATACAGAAACTGTGGTATATCTACACAATGGAATACTACTCTGCCATAAAAAAGAGTGAAGTACTGCCATTTGCAACAACATAGATGGACCTAGAGAGAATTATACTAAGTGAAACGAGTCAGGCACAAAAAGAGAAATATCGCATGTTCTCACTTATTTGTGGGAGCTAAAAATAAATACATAAATGAATACACAAATAAACTGGGGGGGGGAGAAGACACAGCAATTACAATTCCTTGAAGTTGATATAACAAGCAAACAGATATGAGGTTGTTGGGAGGGAGGGGAGAGAGGGAGGAGGGAGGGAGGTTTCAGTAATGGGCCACAATAATCAACCACATTTTATTGAGAAAATAAAATTAAATTTAAAAAATAAAAAGCATGTCTCTTGCAGACAAAAAAAAAAAGAAGAAGAAATTATTAATGATTGCCACTTCAGATAGGATCACAGGCATAAGACATACCCTTCAGGTCCCTCTATATCTACAATTATTTTTTCCTTCACATCTCTAGAAAACATTTCACAGAAACTGTCCTTTCACAAAATTTGAATCAAACTCCTCTGAGTTCCATTTTTGACTAAGCCCTACCTTGAATTCTGTCCTTGGCCCTATTTTAGCAAGACTCTTGCTGCAAAAATGTCAGTTTAGTGGAAATCCCCTATTCTTGATATTTGATCAAATTTCTCATTCCCCACTCTCAATATCATCACCTTGACCTACGTTCAGAAAGAATCCTGTTAGGTAGGTCTAGCAAGAACCCCCATAGCTTTGATGTTTCCTTTTAGTGATATTTCATCCACTGGCCAAGTGCCTCAACCCTGGTCCTTAGATATATATTCCCTCTTTTCTTTGTTGTAGTGAGGGTTAAGAACAATCTCTCTCTACAACTAAAAAACCACATTTAGTAGCCTCCCTTGAATAAAGTCTTTCTTACTGTCTTTAACAAATGTCATGAATATTTTTTTCTTTAATACCACCATAGAACATCTTTTTTTTTTTTTTTTTTTCCATATAGCTGCTGGTGGATCTCAGGAGCTCTGGGAAGACATGAATTCGTAATTTCTTAGCACTGCCTTTCATGTACCTAGAGCAGCATTACAAGAATTAGCCTAGTGCTGACCACTTTCTTTCAGAACTTATAAACAAAGAAACCCAACAGAATTCAGCTCTTCTTTCTCTACTGCGTTATCAGATGCAGCAAGCCAAAATAATAAATATGTAATCTCTTTACATATTCCTATGTTAATTTCTAGAATACAGTGTTACTTGGGAAAATGGGGACAAAGAGGGGAAAAATAACAAAGGAAGTAACAAGTAAGAGGAATCATGAAGGATAATTGAATAAAATCAGGTGACAGACAAGTTCTTTGAAAGTGGCTCTAATTAGAGCCCAAAATTGTGAGAATTCAATGTGAGGCCCAAATCTATTTGAATTCAAATATTTCTGTCTGTTTTAAAATTTAACTTTTTTATTTAAATGGGCAGATATAATTGTATATATTTATCATGTACAACATGATATCCTGAAACATACACATCTTGCAGAATGGCCAAGCTAAGTCAACCAACAATGTGTGAATTGCCTCACACAGTTGTCATTTTTGTGGTGAGAAAACTTACTACTTTCTAAGCATCTTTTAAGTATATAATGCACTTTTATTAAATATACTCATTATGTTGTCCAACAGATCTCTTTACCTTATTCTCCTATCTAACTGAAAATTTGTAACATTTAACCACCACCTTTCCAAGCCCCTCCTCCTACCTGCCATTGCCTTAGTCCCTGATAACCATCATTCTACTCTCTTCTATGAGAACAATATTTTAGATGTCACATATAAGTGAGATCATGTGGCATTTGTCTTTCTGTGACTGGCTTACTTCACTTCACATAATATTTAAATAAATGTAAAGAGAGAATAAAATCACAATTTAGTATATTTATGAAAGTTACAATGAGGATGCCCATGGGCTTAATCACTACATACCAAGATACCACAACTCGAGAACAAGGCTTGAAGTTTCTAAGAAGTGTACTTGGAGAAAGTAAAAGGATGATCCAAACTGATCTATCAGTATTTAATAAATATATGTATTATATATTAGTCCATTTCCATTGCTTACAACAAAATACAGGGGACTGGGTAATTTATAAGGAAATGAAATTTACTGCTTACAGTTTCAGAGGCTAGGAAGTACAAAGTCCAGGAAATACATCTGGTGAAGGTTTTCTTTGGTGGTGACTTCAGTGACGGCACGATATCACAATGTGAAATGGTGAAACAGAAAGAGCAGAGAGGGCAGAGAGAGCAGGGAGAGGCAGACTCTCTTCTCTCCTCCAAAGCCCTCAGAACTACATCCCTGACGCCATTTTTAATCCAGTCACTACTACACAGTCTCACAATCCAATCCCCTTTTTGAGGCTCCACCCTTCGGTCATCATAACAGGATTTCCCACCCTCCAAACAGTCACAGTGGGGGCTAAGTTTCCAATACATAGAACTTGGAGGTCACAATTCAAGCTTCAATGAGTTTTGGGAGGACATAACTCAATCCACTACAAGTTATTAAAAACTAAAATAAATCAGCATAGACATTGGAACTATTTAGAAAAAAGTAATAATCTATGTTGTTATGGTTTGAATTGATTTCCCCCCAAAAGTTACGTTGCAGATATGTTGCAATTGGTCACCTTCAGAGGTGCTAACCCCTAGCACCTGTGTAGGTGACCAGTTTGGAAACTGAGCCTTTTCAGATGCAGTGGAGTTAAAATGAGGTCATAAACAAATTAAGGAGAGACTAAATCACATGACTGGTGTCTTTATAGGAAGAGGAAATTTGGACATAAACACACACATAGAGGAGAATGCCATGTGAAGAGACAAAAACACACATGCACAGAGGGAAAATGTGAAGACACACAGGGAGAAGGCCATGTGAAGATGGAGGCAGAGATTGGAGTGATGTGTCTATAAGGCAAAGAATGCCAAGGGTTGATGGTAACCATGAGAAACTAGGAAAAAGCAAGGAAGAATCCTCCCCTAGAGCCTTCAGAGAAAGTATCGGCACTTCTGGCACCTTGACTTGGACTTCTGGCCTCCAGAACTGTGAGAGAATACATCTGTTGGTTCAAGCCACACTGTTTGTGGTAATTTGTTATGACAGCCCTAAGAAATTAATACGTATAGATTGTATGTAGAAAATGTAAGCATGCCTGTGATCTAGAAGCAATCTCAAAATTGAGTCTATAAAAAAGAGACATATTTGTATGTTAAAAAGTGCCATATTTCAAAGACCAAATGGACAGATCATTGAAGTGATATGAGCCAGTTTGATATGTTAATGTTTTTTCATTTTGCTATAAAACAAAAATAAGACAAATGGAGAAAGATGACAGGAACTATAATTTTAAAAAGAGAGAGAGGTAAAAAATGGCATAAGTGGGGAATGAAGGAGGAGACAGACACAGAGCTTGGGAAAGGAGAAGATGCATATGAGGAACCAGATATCTGGTAATACGTTTGACTGAGGGTTTGCTGAGAAAGCTCAGGCAGGTAGATGGGTAAATAAACAAGGCTGGGTAGAAGACATGTTTCAACAGGGAATAAACAGACACCGATTGGATTCTGCGTGCAGGCAAGCAGAATGAATTGATTTTGCTTTATATCATTACTTTCATTTTACTTGTTTCTATATATTTTTAAATCATCCACACATAGTTTAGAGAGAAAGATACTCATCAAGATACTTATCAAGCCTCAATTCCATGCTGACCCATCCTGACCACTTGAAGGAGATCATCTGGACAAACTCCACATTCTAGGCAAGGAGGCTTCTGGTGCAAGGAGACTGGCAGAGGAATGTAATCCTTCTGATTAAGAACATGATTACCTGAAGGATGTAGTCACTTCTGGAAGCTTCCCCTCTGCATATAAGAGATAGGGTTGCTTACGTTAAGACTAGATTAAAGGCAAATTGCCTTAATTATTACTACAGTTGTTACTCCCTTGTTTTTCACAGGTTTCTGGGATTGTATTTAGGAACTCACTCATTGAACTATTGCAAGCAACTGTTTCAGGTAGCTAATCTGTGGAGGGTAGAAAAAAGTACAGTGCTGGGTGCTAAAAATACATTTGATTCAAGACACAATAGTGAATAATTTTATTTATGGATTTCCCTTAGATATTAGAAAGTGGACTAGCCAAGAAGATTCTTTTGTATACAGTTAGTCTCCATTTTTTAATCAAGAAAGCCACCAGAAGATCTTAGGCTCACTCCCTTCTCCACTGCGCTCAAGGTCTTCTGTTAATTTTTTTAAATCACCAGTGATACTCTTGCCAGTGATTAGCAGCAACAGCACCTGGGTAAAATGACCAGCAGACACTCAAAGCCCGTTCCTTTTGTTTCAACACCACCATAAGGATTCTTTTGCAGATGTGGGCAAGTTCATCTTCAGAGGTTAGGGGTCACCACTTCTTGATTTCTCCCTCTGTTGGCACAGTTTTTCAAAGATTGCTGAGTTCTCCCCTAGTCAGAACCAGAATGCACACTGAGGCTTTCCAGTAAAACATGCACAGGCTAAAATTTGAGGGCCCAACTAAGTGGATGTATTTTTAGAGATGATATTTTAGACCTCTCTAGTCATGTATTTTAATACATCTCTTCCTCTCTCTCTGTTTTTTGTTTGTTTGTTTGTTTGTCTGTTTGTTCTTTGACTGTATGTAATATGGCCTTTCTTCTTTGAGGTTAACACGTGCCGCCTATCTTGGGGCCTCACACACACTGACCTTCTCTGTTTGACACCCCCTCTGACCTCCAACTCATTCTTTAGTCATCATTCTCACTCCAGTCATTGTCTCCAAATCAACCCGGACAATTATAACTCTTATTATGCATTGATCATTTTAACATGCTACTTTTACAATGAACAAATAATCGTGTCATGTGTTGAATATATGTCCTCCCCCCATCCATATAAGTCTGTGATACAATGATGCTTTTCTCTTCTAATTCTGCTACTTCATCTGATGTCAGAACTATGGTAGGCAATAAAATGTGCTGGAGATGGTATGATTTTTCTTATCTTGGAGAGACTCCCACAGAGATTTCTGGTTTAGAGATGCTTCACTACAGTTTATGGGTTAAACATGCTTAGGCCTTGATTCCTGTCAGCAGGTGCAGTGATGATGGGTAGGTGCAGTACAATGTTATTTACAAGTTCTAGACCAGGGCCAACAAACTTATCCTGAAAAGGGCCAGGTAGTAAATAAATAAGTCATTGAGGACAGCCTTCAGTCACTGTTGCAACTACTCAACTCTGCCTTTGTGATGTGAGGGCAGCCACAGATGAAACGTGAAATGAACAGGGGTGGCTATGCTCCAATGACACTATTTACAAAAACAAGCTGTGAAATAGATTTGGTGTGTGAGCCATAGTTTGCCAAATTCTGTTCTAGATAGTAATTTCTTCAGGAAAGATTTTAAAACCTGAGAGAAACTACAGATAGCTATTCCTGTTCTCTAGTATAGCAGCATCTCACAACTAAATTACTGACAAAGAATACAGGCATTTGTTTGTGTGTGTGTGGGGGCTGCAGTGATAACCACTCTATCCACTTTGTTTACAATAACTTTAACTATGTGTTTCAGAGAATCACATAACTCCAAAATAATTTAGCACGTGCTGCTGCAAACCAGCTCAGATCAGTTTTGATTAAATCTCATTTTTTTGTCAAATTATTTTTTACATTATATCTTATGCTGTTCATTGCTTTGCTGTAAAGGTCATGGTGCTTCTTATTTGGCATGTTAGGTAGAGAGTATAGGAATGATAGGAAATAATTTTTGACAGGTAAGGGATGAAATAGAATCCATCCAAAACCATTTACTTTGCCTATAAATTATAGCTGGTGTGGCTACTGTTAAAGGATTGCTCCCATTTCCATCACCCACCACTGTCTGCTACTCTGTCATTTGTATACATTGGTAATGTAATGCTTTGAGCCAAGCTCTAACATCCCTTACACAGCTGATATTTCAGACAAATGTGAATGCTGACCATTTGCACTTACAACATGCACACAACACATGCATTATCCAGGGGAATTAATTGTTAGCAATGAATTCAACATTCAGCCTTTAACATTTTTATTCTGTTAGTAAGAGCAGAGAATAAATCTGTTCTTTCAAGCAAACTATTATTAATCTCTGGCTTTCACAAACAGCAAACAACCACTGAATCCAGCTGACAGCACATATTCATTTAAAGACTAATAAGGAGAATTGTCCACATTAGTTAAAAAGTATTCGTCATCATGTTTAAATCTGTCCAGGTCTATGGCAGGAGGTGGACTAGAGTGTACGGAACCAATTAAATTGCTCTAATTGTTATCTAAAGTCAAGGTATTGAGAATTCTTTCAAAATACATTCTGACAATAATTTAAGTTTTGTTTGGGGAAGAATGTGATCTTGCGATATCTAACTTTTTTTGCTAAAGAAATAAATTTCAAAACCCTTCAGTCTTTTGTGTGATCAGATTCAGAGATGTCCCTTTATTCACCTTATATTTATATTAGGCTTTTGAGTGCAATGGTCTCAAATACATGAAGTAAAGTCAAATAGGAAGCAAGCCCCAAAAAGCATAATTTGAGACTACATGAGAGAGTAGAAATTCTAGGGACTTGTTCTCTATAGTCCATTTTTGCCACCCAGGGAGAATAATTCTCCTGCTCTGTCACTTTTTAATCACACCAAGAATATTGTCAGTATTTCTCAAGTTATTGTGTAGATTTAGAAGGATCCATTTTATGGTGTAATTTTGAGTCTCTTAAAAGAAAAAATGGATACTAAACCAAAGACACTCTATCCCAGATTTTGTGAGTAACTAACTACCGAATATCTACAAAGCCCTCTTAGGAATCACATGAAATTGTCAGGGTTTTTATTATCTTATTATAGATGCCTTATAATGTTTCAGTGGTTGGTTTGCAGAAGTGATCATAGCTTCATGATTGTGGCATCTGATTTACCTCATATCTAGTCTGGCATCTTCCCTGAGTTCTAACATTCCTTTCACAATATTATAGGAAAGTCATTGAAAAGTTGATGCTTCTGGGCCGGCTCGGTGGCGCACTGCTACAGTGCGCCGCTTGGGAGCGCGGCGGCGCTCCTGCTGAGGGTTTGGATCCCACATACAGACCGGCTGCTCACTGGCTGAGCAAGGTGCGGGCGCAACACCGAGGGTTGCGATCCCATTGCTGGTCCAGGTCCGGTACGGGTGCGACACTGAGGGTTGTGATCTGTTGCCGGTCACGAAAAAAGACAAAAAGGAAAAAAAAAAAAAAAAAAAAAGAAAAGTTGATGCTTCAGGAACAATTTTGTAATTGGCTTCATCCTTGTGATGTCTGTGAAGTTGAAGCTACAATGGAAATGCACCTGCAGTTTGCCACCAGGATAGGAGCATATTTGTCCATTTCAAAAATGCAAACAGCGAAAAGTGCATTCACAAGTAGAAACATCTGAGTGGGTTCATTATTTATGCATTTCTGTGCCTGTTGGACACATGTACTTGCAAAGTGCTACAAAAAGACCCATATAGTGCAAAATATGGATTGTGATACTCTGGAACAGCAGAACGGGCTATGGAATGAGATTCTTCATCTGATATTGTCTTTCATAGGTTCATGTATAATAGCTTTTTATTATTATGGTTATGAATATTCATGAGATACAAAGCTGATTGTCACCTCTTGTGCCCAAGATGTGAAGGGCAGATTCATAGTGGCAGCATACCCATTCCCACAAACTGCATTTGTACCCTGTGTCCCCCACCCAATTATCCCCATACTCCCCTCCCTCCCCCACCCCCCACTCTCCTTTGTAGCCCCAAGTATGTTCTCTCCCTCTGCAATTCCAATGCACCACTGTGGTCTTTCTTCCTTCCTTCTTTCACTCTTAGCTCCCACATATGAGTGAGTACTGGTGGTATTTATCCCTCTGTGATTTGCTTATTTTACTCAAAATAAGTTTCTCCAGGCTCATCAATGTTATTGCAAACAGGAGAATTTCATTTTTTTTGGCAAAGGAGTATTACATGGTATACATATACCATGTTTTCCTTATCCAATTATCCATCAATGGACATTTAGGTAGGTTCCATGTCTTGACTATTGTAAACAGAGCTGTGATGAACATGGGAATGCAGGTATCCCTTTGACATGATGATTTCCATTCCTCTGGGTCTACACCAAAAAGTGTGATTGCTGGATCATATGGAAGATCTATGTGTAGTTGTTTGAGAAACCTCCATACTGTTTTCCATAGTGGTTGTACTAATTTACAATCCCACCAGCAGTGCAGGAGCATTCCTTTCTCTCAACGCCCTTGCCAGCATTTGTTATTCACCGTCTTTTTGATTATAGCCAGTCTAACAGGAGTGAGGTGGTATTTCAATGCAGATTTAATTTGCATTTCTCTGATGACTAGTGATGTTGAGCATTTTTCACATGTTGGCCATTTTTATGTCTTTATTTGAAGAATGTCTATTCATCTCCTTTACCTATATTTTTAATTCGGTTATTTGGTTTTTTACTGTGTAATGGCTTGAGTTCCTTTTGTATTCTGGATATTAATCCCTTGTTGGATACATTTTCTCCCACTCTGTAGGTTGTCATTTCACTCTGTTGGTTGTTTCCTTTGCTGTGCAGAAGCTTTTTAGTTTGACATAGTCCCATTTGTTTATTTTTTCTTTTGCTGCTTATGTTTTTGGGCTCATGTTCATATAGTCTGTGCCCAAACCTAGTTCCTGAAGTGTTTAATCTATATTTTCCTTAGTAATTTTATAGTTTCAGGTCTTATACTTAAGTCTTTAATACATTTTGAGTTGACTTTAGCATATGGTGGGAGGTGCATATCTAGTTTCATTCTTCTGCAAATAGATATCCAGTTTCCCCAGCACCACTTTTGGAATAGGCAGTCTTATTCCCAGTGTAGATTTTTGTTGCCTTTGTCCAATATCAAATGGCTGTAAACCTGAGGGGTGATTTCTGTGTTCTCTATTCTGCTCCACTGGTCTGAGTGTCTATTTTTATGCTAGTACCATGCCGTTTTGGTTAAAACAGCTTTGTAGTTTAATTTGGAGTCAGGTAGTGTTATGCCTCTGGACTTACAGGTTTTTTGCTCAGGATTTGTTTAGCTATTCAGAGTCTTTTGTTGTTCCATATGAAAGTTAGGATTGTTTTTTCCATTTCTGTGAAGAATGTCATTGGTATTTTTATGGGGATTGCACTGAATTTGTAGATTGCTTTGGGTAGTATAGACATTTTTACAATATTAATTCTTCCAATCCAAGAGCATGGCATATCTTTCTATCTTTTTGTGTCTTCTTTAATTTCTTTCAGAAGTGGTTTGTAGATCTCATTGTAGGGATCTTTCAACTCCTTGGTTAAACTGATCCCTAGGTATATTTTTTTGTTTCATGACAATTGTAAAAGGGCTTACTTTCTTTATTTCTCTTTCTGTTAGATCATTATTAGAATATATAAATGCAACTGATTTGGGGGCATTTATTTTGTATTCTGCAGTTTTAGTAAAGTTATTAACCAGCTCTTGGAGTTTTTTTGATAGAGTCTTTAGATTTTTCTATACATAGTATCAGGTCATCTACAAATAGAGATAATGTGACTTCGTCTTTTCCAATCTGGATTCCCTTTATTTCTTTCTCTTGCATGATTGCTCTAGCTAGTACCTCCAGTACTATGTTAAACTGAAATGGTAGGAGTGGGCATCCTCATCTTGTTCCTGTTCTTAATGGAAAGGCCCTCAGTTTTTCCCCATTCAGAATGATACTGGCAGTGGGCTTGTAATAAATTGCTTTTATTATGTTGAGATACTTTCCATGCATACCTAATTTATTGAGAATATTTATCATGAAGTGATGTTGAATTTTGTCAAATGTTTTATCTGCATCTATTGAGATCATCTTATGGTATTTGTCCTTGAGTTTGTTGATGTGATATAACACATTTATTGACTTTCGTATGCTGAACCATTCTTGCATCCCTGGGATGAATCCCAATTGATCATGGTTTATAATTTTTTTTAATGCGTTGCTGTATTCTGATTGCTAATATTTTGTTGAGAATTTCTGCATCTATGTCCATGAAGGATATTGCCCTGTAATTTTCTTTTTTTGTGTGTCTTTATCTGCTTTGGGTATCAGAGTTATGTTGGCCTCATAGAATGACTTTGGGAGAGTAGCTTCTGTTTCAACTGTTTGGAATAGTTTGAGGAGGATTTGTTTGAACTCCTTTTTATAAGTTTGATAGAATTCAGCTGTAAAGCTATCCAGACCTGGACTTTTATTTGTTGGAAGACTGCTGATTATTGATTCAATGTTTTTGCTTGTTATTCGTCTGTTCAGGTTATCTATCTTTTCTTGGTTCAGTCTGAGTAGTTTGTATGTGCCTAGAAACTTATCCATATCTTCCAGATTTTCATATTTTAGTGTCATACAGTTGTTTATAATAGTATCAAATGATTTTTCATGTTTCTATGGTAGTGGTTGTAATGTCTCCGTTTTCATTTCTGATTTTGTTATTTGGGTCTTCTATCTTCTTCTTCTTCTTCTTTTTTTTTTTTTTTTGTTAACCTAGCTAACGGTTTGTCCATTTTATTAATCTTTAAAAACCAACTTTTTGTTTCCTTGATCTTTTCTATTGTTTTTCTGGTTTCTATTTCATTCAGTTCTGCTTTGCTCTTAATTATTTCTTTCCATCTACTGCCTTTAGGTTTGGATTGTTGTTGTTTTTCAAGTTCTTTGAGTGTGATGTCATTTATTTGAAGTCTTTCCATTCTTTTGATGTAAGTATTTACTGCAATAAATTTGCCTCTTAGTACTGCTTTTGCAGTATCTCACAGGTTTTGGTATGATCTATCTTTATTTTCAATAGTTGCAAGAAATTTTTTGATTTCCTGTTTAATTTCTTCTTGGACTCATAGGTTATTCAGGAGCCTATTGTTTAGTTTTCATGTGTTTGTACTGTTTTCCAAGCTTTGCTTATTATTAATTTCCAGTTTTAATCCATTGTGGTCTGAAAAGATACTTAGAATGACTTCAACTTTTTAAAATTGCTGAGACTAGATTTGTGATATAATATGTGGTCTATCCTGGAGAATGTTCCATGAGCTGATGAGAAGAAAGTATATTCTTTAGCTATTGGATGAAATGTTCTGTATATATCTGCCAGGTCTAGTTGGTCTAAGATGTAGATTAAAATCTGTATCTCTTTGTTGATTTGTTGCCTGGAAAATATGTCCCATACTGAGAGGGGTGTTCAGATCACTCAATATTAAGGTATTAGGGCTTATTTCTTTCTTTAGGTCTAGGAGTTTTTGCTTTATATATCTGGGTGCTCCAGTATTGGGTGCATATATATTTATGATTGTTATGTCTTCTAGCTGGATAGATACTTTTAGCATTGTATAGTGGCCTTTTTTGTCTCTTTTTATGTTTTTTTGTTTTAAAGTCTATTTTGTCTGATGTAAGAATAGCTATTTCTGCTCATCTTTGTCTTCCATTTGCATGGTATATCTTTTTCCATCCTTTCACTTTTAGTCTGTGTGTGTCTCTACAGGTGAGGTGGGTCTCTTAAAGACAGAATATACTTGGGTCTAGCTTTGTAATCCAATCAATCAGTCTATGCCTTAAATGTTTAATCTGCTCAGTCAGTTTGTGTCTTTTAAATGGGAAGTTTAATCTATTCACATTTAGGGTAGTTATGGACAAGTATATTTTAATTCTTGTCATTTAATTACTTCTGTCTAGATAATTTAAATATTGTTTAATCATTACTTCCCCTTTTATTTTTCTACTTCAGTGTTAGTTGGAAATTTAAGGTGGTATGATTAGCTTCTTGCTCTTTCTCACTGGTATTTTTGTTTTAACAGGGGGTTTTGCACTTTCCTGTGTGTTTGTGACAATGGTTACCATTATTCAGATTCCAGATGAAGGACTCCCTTTAGAATTTCTTGCAGGGCTGGTCATATGGTGGTAAACTTCCACAACTTTTGTTTGTCTGGGAAATACACTATTTTTCCCTCATTTCTGAAGGAGAATCTTGTGGATAAAATATTCTTGGCTGGCAGTTTTTTTCTTTTAGTATTTTGAATATATCATTCCATTTCTTCTTTCCTGTAGGGTTTCAGTTGAGAAGTCTGCTGTTAGTCTGATGGGGACTCCCCTATAGGTGACTTGATGCTTTTCTGTTCCTGCTTTTAGAATTCTCTCTTTGACTTTGAGCTGTGCAAATTTAACTATAATGTGTCTTGGAGAGGACTGTTTTGGATTGAATCTGTTTAGGGACCTTTGAGCTTCCTGTATCTGAAGGTCTTTATCTCTCCCGACACCTGGAAAGTTTTCTGTTACTATTTCCTTGAATTGGTTTAGAATACCTTTTCCTTTCTCCCCCCCTTCTGGAAAACCCACAATTCAGATGTTAGAGTGCATGAGGTTGTCTGCTCTCTCTCTTAGGTTTCCCTTATTATTTTTAATTCTTTTTTCCTTTTTTTTTGTTTGCCTGGGTAGTTTCAAAAAGAACATCTTCACAATCTGAAATTCTTTCTTCTGCTTGCTCTACTCTGTTGCTCAAGTTCGCTGTTGTATTCTTTATTTCACTGAGTGTGTCTTTCATTTCTAGGAGTCCTGCTACACTCTTTTCTAAGGTATTAATCACTGTAAATTTCCTCCTTCATATTCTGGATATTTTGTTTGTTTGTTTGTTTCATTGTGTTCTCTAATTTGGTCTTCTTTTATTTCTTCAAGTTTTCTTAAAATCATTGCTCAGAATTCTTTTTCAGCCATTTCAAAGATTCCCTGTTCTACGGAGTCTGAAATTTGAGCATTACTGTATTCCTTCAGTGGTGTCATATCTTCTTGTTTATTTGTAGTTCTAGTATTTTTTCATTGACATTTGGTCATTTGGTAGAGGTTTTGCTTCTTCTATTACACTGAGGTTGGCTATGAGGATAAAGATTTTTTTCCTCTATTTGCAGGCTTTACTGGTGACTCTTCTTATATCAGTGTAGTTGAGTGAATAGTAGGTTACCTGTGGAGTGGCCCTGGCTGCTACTGTGGTGGTGAATTGTTTTGCTTGGCAGTAGGTGTGGTGGTGGCTATATTACACCATCTTGGATCCTGTTCCAGAATCTGTGGCCATGAGCTCCCAGAATGAGCTCCCAGCACCATACAGGTCTCCTCATCTGACCTCAGCAGGGCAGCCATGGGTGCTGGCGCTGCTTCCCTCCAGGTCCAGGGAAGGGGGTGGGGTCGCCCACACCACTCAGGTCTCCTTGGCTTACCTCAGTCAGGCGGGACATGTAATAGCTTTGATATAGCTTTACTGAACACTATTTTACTCCCCTGAGCATCAATTTTCTGTATTTCACTGAGATTTGATCACTAATTTACATAAACTCCACTTACACTTACTGGAACTTTCTTATATTTGTCTGCTTATACATGTACGAAAGGAAAAAAATGCAATAGTCTAGATTAAAATCATGGACTAAATTAAGAAACAAGGTAAAACACTGTACTTAAATAACTTGAAAGTATTCTTTTATTTTTCAGTTACAATTTCATCATTATTTATTTGCATTTCTAGTTTTGGTTTATGAGGAAAAAACACAGCTAAAAATTTGGATCAACCTTGGAGATTATATGGTTCTAAATCCTCCACCTGTTCCCAGTAACATCATGCTATATTTTATCCTAGTAGTCCTCTGTTCATCAGAACTTACCTTCTCAAAATTTCCCACAGCACTTTATTTTATCTCATAGCTCCCTGAGTTGGTGTCAGTAGGAAAACAAAACTGAGTGAGTGGCAAAAACACACACTATCTTTCCTGTGCTCTCACAGTACAATCATCAACACGGAAGACCAACTTCTGTGTCCTAATGTGTGGAGATTTCTCCCCACTAGGAAACAAACCAGCAATTCTGCAGTTTTTCAGTAGAAATCAGCAGGGTGTTCTCTAATTCAATTCTGACACTATCTACCCCTCTCTTTGAGTTTGAGTTTACTTGATCGGCTCACAGAACTCAGGGAAACATATGCTTATGTTTACCTGTTTATTATAAAGATATTAAAATGGAGGGGAGATACACGGGGGGGAAGGGGTACGGAGTTTCCTTCCATGCCCTCACTGGGTGTACAACCCTCCAAGAACCTCAACATGTTCAGCTATCCAGAAGCTCTCTGAACACTGTGCTTTTGGGTTTTTATGGAAGCTTCATTACATAGGCATGATCGAAGCATGGACAACCATGCAGAATTGTGACTGGACAGAAAGGGTATGATTAACACCAGCAGACTTGGGGGAGGAGGGGTGGGAACCCAGCAAGGCCTCTTTGTTCAGGTTCTTTTTGTCCACTCTCTGTAGCATTCCTAGCAGGCATAGGATAGTGCCCACCAGCTCCTGAAATGGGAGTTTTATGACCTATAATCAGTTTAGACCAGAGAATTTCCTGACTCAGGGAGGAAAAGTAGCAGGTGAAAGGAGGGCAGGAGAAGGTCAGGCAGTAACATGAGCCAGAAACCTTGGATGAAAATGAATAAATATTGGGCCGGCCCGGTGGTGCACTGGGTAGTGCGCCGCTTGGGAAGCGCGGTGGCGCTCCCACCCGAGGGTTCGGATCCCACATACAGACCGGTTCCCGCTCACTGGCTGAGCGAGGCGCGGGGGCAGCACCGAGGGTTGCAATTCCGTTGCCGGTCCCCGGTCCAGTACGGGGGCAACACTGAGGGTTGCGATCCATTGCCGGACACGGAAAAAGACAAAAAGACAAAAAAAAAAAAAAAAAAAAA
>NW_007727133.1:51692-72277 GCF_000696425.1 Galeopterus variegatus | reverse complement strand
CCGGACACGGAAAAAAAAAAAAAAAAAAAAAAAAAAAAAAAAAAAAAGAAAAAGAAAATGAATAAATATCATAATGTGACACTCTCTGAATGTGGAGGGGCTGTTTTATGGCAATAAAGCACTCTTCTGCTTTTCTTCTTCTACTGGCTTTTTAAAACTTGTCTCTGTGTCACTTCCTATTAGCAGTAAATCCCGCCTGCTCTGGCTGAGTTAGAGACCTTTCTTTGTACCTATTATGTCCTATGCTATCCTTTACACAGGCAGCACCTACTTTACCATACTTGAGCACTTATTTTTTTCAGCTTTCCTTACACTTGACTGTGACTTCCTTGAGGGGAGAAACTATGTTGTTCTTACTTCCATATATATAATAAGTGACACATAATATACATTTATTGTATGAATGGCTTATGAAGTTTATCACAAGGCTGTTTTGTTTCAGGGAAAGAATTGCCCTGACAAATAAATCCTTTTCTTAACTATGAAAACCTAGTGGGGCATTTTTATCCAATAGCAATGCTGAGTATTTCTTCTGGCATATATATGAGACACCAGGCTCTGCCAGAGGTGTGAGTCATTTATGTGAGACTCAGATCTGTCCCATGGCTTTCCATGCTGGGATCATCTGCAGTAAAAGATTAACTCAGCAAATCTGGGTTCTCCATACTCTGCATATTCCCAACAAAGTTTTGGCCCTTGCTTTGCTCCTGGGAGGTAGTCTTTAAGCCCTTGGAATATTCTCCCTGATAAGAGTGTTTTTTGTTTACTTGGAGACATTGAGACACACAAGACATTCTATTCTAACAATGTGATTTAAGGTGGGGGCCTTGGGTTACACAGAATCAGCCTGATCTCTGGATGGGCTGGAGACTAAAGTTAGCCACGCATGTGGTCAGTGATGCCTACGTGTTGACCACAAATAAAAATCCTGGACACCAAGGCTCAGAAGAACTTTCCTAGTTGACAGTGCTCTGTGTATACTGGCACACATTTTTGCAGGGGAAAATAAATGTTGTACACATGACTCCACTGGGAGAGGGAAACTGAAAACGTGTGCTTGGTGTGTCTTGGACTCTGCCCCATGTACCTTTTTTCCATTTCTCTGTAATAAACTGTACCTATGCATATAATAGCTTTACTGAGATGTGTGAGTCTTTCTAGAAAATCATTGAACCCAAAAGAGATCTTTTGGATCTTCAAACACAAAACTTGAATGATTAAAAGAACAATGGAGAGACACTATTGATCACCTGTGGCTATCTTACCTTAAAGTGCTTATTACCTCTGCATGAGTAAGTTGTCCAGAGCCATTAGAGCCCGGCTGCCTGCCTGTCCAGAGCCAAAGAGCCTGCCCAGCTATTGCCTCAAGGCCTCAGAGCCTTGTTTGCTGTTATCTTCCGTCCCTCCCCCTCCTGTGCACTATGGGTGTAGGTAACTTTGCAACTTGCCATAGATAACGGGAATTTTCCATTTACCGGAACAACCCGCCCTGCGGTTTTCTCAGTAAACCATCTGCTGCTCACTTCCTTGTCTGCTGATTCCCTCCTGCTGTCTATATAAACTGTGACCTTCTGGCTAATAAATGAGACTTGATCAGAATACGGTCTTGTCTCCATTTCTCACATCTCTTGTCCCATCCAATTCCCACTCCCCCCTCCAGGGTCTGCGTTGAATATCCCGTGGGTCGGGACAGTAAGTCAAGCTTTAGAGATTGTATGGTATAGCTTCAATTTAACATTCCCTTCCCCTAGTCTCTTACGAAATTTTGTGAATCTTCATGATAACTTATGTGAGCTTGACACTAAACTCTACTTTTAGGTTAAATGTTGAATCTTAGCATATATTAAGTCATGCTAAAATTTGTTGTCTTCTTTGGTACAGATTAGACCAGAACTAAATTAGTTTCTGAGAGTTCATTACATTCTTCATGGTCTTGGAGGTCAAATATTTCCTGATATCCACTTTACTGTATGAAGATTTAATTTTTACTGCACTAATAATATATGGAATGGAGAAAATTATAGAGCTAGTAAGTGAAAAATATTATATACTACTAAAATTAAATTGGTATCAATATGAACTAGATTGTTTCAAGTTGAGTTGCAAAATGTAATTCCTAAGGTAATCACTAGGATATAATCCAAAATTTAAAAATAAAGAAAATAAGAGAATTAAAATATGTTAGAAGATGTCTATTTGCAAGAAAAGAAAGAAGTAAAAGAAGATAAAAGAAAGAAAATATTCAAAAATCAAATAGTAGTTTGGTGTACATAAATTCTACCTTTTCAGTAATGAGAATTAAAGTGAACGTACTAAACACTCCAGTCAACAGTCAGAGACTGGAAAACTACATAGAAAATACATGATCCAACTATATGCTGTGTACATAGGACAAAATTTACTTTTAATGACACAAATAGGTTGAAAGTAACAGAATATAAAAAGATACCTTTCATTAAGGGACCAAAAGAGAGCAAATATGGTTTTACTAAAACCACACAAAGTAAATTTTAAGACAAGAATTGTCACTAGAGACAAAGAAGGACATATAAAGATACGCCCTAAAAAAGATAAAAGGGTTAATCAATCTAGAAGATGTAACAATTACAAATTTATAAGAACCTAACAAAAGAGCTGAAAAATATTTAAAACATAAAGTGACAGAATTGAAGAGAGACACAGTTAATTCAACAATAGCAGTTTGAGAATTCAATAATCCATTTTCAAGAATATGTACAATTAGAGCAAAATAAGAAAACCCAACACTATAAACCAAATAAATTTAACAGATATCTATGGAACACTTTACCCAAGAAGAACAGAATACACATGAACTATTTAATGGAGGATTGACCATATATTAAGTCATAAAACAAGCCTCAATACATTTAAGAATGATAGAAATCATACAAAATATTTTATCCTACAATAATACAATAAAATTAAAAATTAATAATAAAAGAAAATTTCAAAAAAAGATTTTTAAACATTGAAATTAAAAAACAGTCTCCTAAATAATCATTGGTCAAAGAAATCATGAGGAAAATTTGCAAATACTTTGAGATACATAAAACAAAATCCAAACACACCAAATCGTATGGAATGCGTCTGAAGCAGTTCTCAGAGAGATTTATAGCTGTAAACACTATTTTCAAAAAGCAGAAAGATAGCAAGTAAATAATAAAAAATTCAATCTTGCGAAAATTAATAAAAAATAAAAGTACGTATTAAACCTAAAGCAAGTATAAGAAAGGAATTAATAAGGAATAGAGTGGAAATAAATGAAATGGAGAATAGGAAAATAACAGAGAAAATCAGTCAAGCCAAATGTTTAAAATCTAGAATTCATTTTCAGTTTCTATAGGATTGGGAGCCCTGAGAGGAGCAAGGTCCCATGTAATTTTCTTGTCCTGAAAATCCTTCCAGCAGCTCTATTTGTCTAGTTCCCTCACCATTTCCTTGAATGACTCCCTTTAATGGCCCCATTTATATTAAAAGTTTCTGTTCCAACTCTATGAGACCAGGTACATTTATTTTGGGGGGAGAGGGGAGGGTTGGAAAGTAAAAATTCTGGATACACCACCAGTGGCAGAGAAAGTGATGTTTTTCAAATGCTGTGTATATGCCCTTTTACTTCAAAGACTACATATAGTAATATGGTTTTGCTGTTACAGCCAAAGAAAGGTGAACGAAAGTGAGGTTGCCATTACTAGAGCCAGTTTTGTTTTGTTTTTTAAACTGACTGTACTCCCCTTGAAGCTATCACTTTCTCTTTCTTGATACTATTAGAAATTATTTTTGGGATATTTGGAGCCTGAATTTCTGAGCCAATTCCTAGTAGGAGAATGACTTGGCTCTCACTAAACTTTTCATAAACTAATGATAAAACTTAAATATTCAGCATCACTAATCATCAGGGAAATGCAAACCAAAACCACATTGAGATACCATCTCACCCTAGTTAGACTTGCTATAATCAAAAAGAATAATAAATGTTGGCGAGGATGCAGAGAGAGGGGAACGCTCCTACAGTGTTGGTGAGACTGTAAATTAGTACAGCCACTATGGAAAACAGTATGGAGATTCCTCAAACAAGTGCAGATAGATCTACCATACAATCCAGTAATCCCACTTCTTGGGTATATACTCAATGAGTGGAAATCATCACGTTGAAGGGACACCTGCACTCCCGTGTTCATCACAGGTCTATTTACAATAGCCAAGATATGGAACCAACCTAAATGTCCATCGACATCGACAGACAATTGGATAAGGAAAATGTGGTGTGCATATGTATATATAGACACACACAATGGAATACTACTCATCCATAAAAAAGAATGAAATTCTGCCATTTGCAGAAACATGGATGAATGTGGAGAAAATTATGTTAAGTGAAATAAATCAGGCACAGAGGGAAAAACAGTGCCTGTCCTCACTTGTAAGTGGGAACTAAGAGAAAAGAAGGAAGGAAAGACAGACCTCAGTGGTGTGTTGGACTTGCAGAGGGAGAGAACAGAACTAAGGTTGCCTGAGGTCACAGGGCAGGGGGGGCGATGCAGAGAGTTTTGGGGACCATTTGGATGGGGGACACAGGGAACAATTGCAATTTGAGGTGGTGGGCATGTTGGTAGTATTGATCCGATCATCACATCCTGGGCACATGTGCTGTTGGTCAGCTTGGTGCCCCATAAATATGCATAATTAATAAAAACAAATAAATAAAAATACTTTTATTATTTATTACTGGAGCCTATTCTAACCTAATATGACTAGTACTTGTACAGCACCCAGAAATGATGTCAAGAGCAAATATGTCAACAAATGATGTAACAATTTAACCCACAAAAAGTAGAGCCTAACAGAGTATAGTCGGGAGGAGGGCGGGAGGTGTCGGTGATGGGCCATAATAATCATATACATTTTATATTGACAAAATAAAAATTAAAAAAAAAAAAAAGAAGTATCGTAAAATGGGCTTTCGAGCTGACAAAGGATGAATCCCTTTTACCAACATTGTACCCTTGGTCTTCTGTAAGACTTTAAAAAAGACATTTAAAAATATCTCTTAAATATTTACCTTAGATTATGATTGAGGTCTTCTTCCCTCCAGTTCCTACATAGAATCCTTTGACTATGTCACCAAGTAGAAGACTTCATTTCTAACTTGCTGTGAATCCAGTTTCTAGAAGGAAAATTAATCAGTTGTTTTTGTCAACCAATAAGCCCCAAACTATGTGAAAGAAATCAAAAAGAAGAAAAGAAAAGAATGAATATTCTTCCTTGCAGTCATCCTTGCAAGGTAAATTCTTGCAGTCATCCTTGAGCCCTTTCTACCCCTCACACTCCCTGTTCAGTCACTCAGAGAGTCCTGTCCACTGTGTCATCAAATTACATACAAAATTTAACCACTTCTTATGAGCTGTGCTGCTACTACTCTGGGCCATCCTCATTTTTTACCTGAGTTAAGAAAAATCTTTTATGAGACCTTTTTTATTGAAATATATTGATTATACATATTCATGGGGTACCTAGTTGACTATCAGTATTTATGTACAGTGTGATGATCAGATCAGCATTATTAGCATGTTCATCATTACAAAATATAATTATTCTTTGTGTCCATAACTCAATTTCTCCCTAGCCCTCTGCCCCTCAACCTTTCTTGTCTCTGGTGATCATGGATCTGTCCTCTCCTTCTGCAAGTTCAATGTATTATTGCAGTTGAGATTGGAAAAAAATATGTTAAGTGAAATAGGCCAGGCACAGAAAGAGAAATACCACATGTCCTTACTTATAAGTGGGATCAAAGAAAAAAGAAGGAAAGAAAGAAAGAAAACTAAATAAAAAGCTTTTAATCTGATCTACCTGTTTCTCCACTTGTCTCCCCTCCATCTAGTTTCAAAACAGCATCCAGAATGAGTGATTCAATTAAGGTACGTCAGATCATGTCACTTCTCTGCTCAATACACTTCAGGCATGTCATTTCCATCAGAGTAAAAGCTAAAGTACCGACAAAGACCTACAGGGACATTTCTGATATTTCCCACTCCTCTCACCCTCATTCACTCTGCTCAAGCCAGGGCTTCCTTGCTGTTCCAGGAATGTGCCGGGCTTACTTCTGCCCTAGTGTTTCTGCATTTGCTTTTTCCTGTCCTTAGAGTGCTTGTCCTCAGTGTCTACATGGCTCTCTCTCTCACTTTACTGGAATGTCACCTTTTCATGAGATTGTCCTGACCCTTTGAGACATCCTGTCTATTACTCTAAATGTGACCTTCTTTCTCTTCCCTACATTGACTTTCCCCTTCCCACTTTCATTATCCAATGTCCTGCTCATTTCACTTATTTGTCTTTTATTTATTCTTTCGGTCTCCCACTGCAAAGTATGCCATGTAGGCAGGGGTTTTTGTCTGTGTCTAGAACAGAGGTCAGCAGAGAAGAAGGTCTGATAAATATTCTTACTTATTGGAATATTTACATATATTTTTCACTTTGTTTTCCTAATGACTATTATGCAGATATTTTATTACCCCTTTCTAAGGTGAAGGCACTGAAACTGAGAGAGGTTAAAAAAAGGTGAATCTAGGCCTCTCTGACTTCAAAGACATTATTCTTTATCTCAATTACTTTTACTCAGAAAAATAAGTGTTATGTGACAGGTCCTTAGGTCTTTATTTCCTTTTTATCTGGGGACTCTATTCAGTCTTTCTTTTGCTCTCTGACTTTTCATGTTAACACTGCAAAGACAACTCATTGTGAAGCCTGGCTTAGCCACGCTGTCATCATCTCCTCTAAAATATCAATAGTTGGAGTAGAACTGTCAGCCTTTTGTGAACAAGGCAAGCCTCTCAGGGAAATAAAAGGCCAATGACATGGTGTACCTTGTAAAAGCTATCATAGTGAAAAAGAACATGCAGCAATGTTCACATCATGAAAAGAAATGTCACCAGATGCATATAATTTTTAAATCCGTACCTATATTTTTATATATAGTACTTGGGTTAACAATTTTGAGACAATGAAAGAAAGCCACAATTATTTTGCTCAGTTCAACTGCTTGAAAGTAAAAAAAAAAAAAAAAAAAAATTCTATATAAAAGTGAATATCAGGTTAGTAGTCTCTGAAATGTTGCCTATTGATCCAATCAAAAAAGAACATTCAAAATGAATATAGTCCAAGTTTATGTAATATTTAGAACAAGTCAAATGCTTAGTAGTACTTTTGAGGTAAAAGTTTTATGATTCTTGAATACTAATGGCAGAATAGTCAAGGGCAGCAAAGTTAAAGCTGGAATAAAAAGTGAAACCAAGTGGAATTGCTAAAAGTTGAGTCATTAAGAATGAAGGAAAATCAGAACAGGGAGAACAAAGCAGTGCACTGATTAAACAGGAATCATTGCTTCCTATGTCAGTCCAAGATTTATGTGAACAAGAGCATTTGAGAACTCATGGTAGAAAGTAGAACAAGGTGAAAAAGGTTTTTAATTCTTAGCTCATTAAATTTGGATTTGTTTTTTGATTTGTTAAACTTTTCACAGAAATGTCATAAAAAAACATTTGGTGAAGAGAGTTACCAAAACGTATGTGTGCATGTGTGTATGTATATGTGTGTGTTCTGATGTATGTGTGGGTATTATATATGTATGAGTAAACACACACACACACACACACACACACACACACTTCCCAAACAGCTTATTTCCATGATTTCTCTGAATGTTAGAGAAATTCACTTGGGGTTTTCACCTCTAAAGGTGGCAGGCAACAGAAGCTGATTTACAGGTAAAATCAGATAAGCCCTCACACTTTATGACTTGCACTCTGCAGGTTCATTTCTCACTCACACAATAGACTGGAGTAGGTGCTCTTTGCTAGCTGTTCTTCAGGCAACGATTAAAGGACCCAGGTCACCCTGGATCATCTCCATCCCATCCATCTGAAAGAGAAACAAACAGGGAGGGTAATGCCTGGGGAGGTTTTCATGGGCCAGGCCTGGAAGTGCACATTTCTCTTCTGCTCACTTGCCATTAGCTAGATCTCCATTACGTGGCTACACCCACCTGTACAGCCATATGCCCAGGAAGAAGAGGAGTATGCTTTTGATTTTCATAACAGAATACATGCATTAAACTTCTAGTATGGGCAAGGCAATGATCTAGATGATGGAAGAGACACATTTGAGTATTGGGTTTTTTGAGGATACAAAATTAAAATATTAATTGTATGATTTTTGATAATTAATAAACTTTCTCATTTATGTTATAAAAACATATAATAGTGCATATGTAGGCTAATGTCATAAGTTTTATATATGTACTCTTCGGTTTACATGAAATGACAGAAAACTCAGAATTTTAGAGTTTCATAATAGCTTGAACTTAGAAAGCTATTCAGTATAGATTATTTGGGGCATTAAAGGAGCCGTGTAATTGAATTGTTGAAAATGTAAATTAATTGTCTGGTAAATGAGACAGGTATAGCAAATAAATGATGTTCCAGGGTTCTGTTTTTATTCAGCTCCTGAGTTGCAGAGGAAAGTGAAAATGTTTACAGAGGTTAATAGAATAATTATATGGAACTCATCAATATTATTAAAATTACATTTAAAATATAAAGGTATGTTGTGCACCTTAAATGATAACATGAGCTTTCTCAGAATTCCAAATGCTTAGAATTCTAAAAAGATCTATTTGTGCATTATTGTAAAAAGGTTACTAACTGCCTTTTTGTAATTAGGACTGTATTTACAAGTCTCTTTTCCAATCTACTTTCTAGTCTTTTATACGAAAGACTCATCTGTCTTCAAGGTTAGTTCATTTAAGTCATAGAGGAGAGAGAAGCATACAAAACGAAACCACAGCCACAATGCAGATTTCCCAAACGTCATCACTTAGAAAGTGATTTTTACAGACTATTTTAAACATTAACAATTACAAGCTCCTCAATTCTCTCACTCCTCTTTGTTCTCTTCCTCCCTTCCTTTCTTTTTCTTTTTGCAATTGTATCAAGTCTTCAGATTGTTTTTCCAGTGGATTCTTAATTTACCCACTGAAATGAGAGTGGAAGCCAAGCATTTGCTTTCACTTAAGTAAGAATCTCTGCCTCTAGGGAATATTGATTCCTTTTCAGTGCAGCTAAGATCATCACATCCTTCCCTCCTTATTTGGGGGAGGTTCTCCTGTACACCCAAGGGGAGTTAAAACTTAAGCCACTTTATAAAGTATATCAAATTGGGCCGGCCCGGTGGTGCACTGCTACAGTGCACCGCTTGGGAGTGCGGCGGCGCTCCCGCCAATGGTTTGGATCCCACATACAGACCGGCAGCTCACTGGCTGAGCGAGGTGCGGGCGCAACACCGAGGGTTGCGATCCCATTGCCAGTCACGAAAAAAGACAAAAAAGGAAAAAATAATAATAATAAAAAAAAAAAAAAAGTATATCAAATTAATCTTCTCAATATCCCTCCAGTTAGTTTTATACCTAGTCGTTTATCCAGGAAAGTTTCAGACATAAATATCACTCATTTCTATTTGCCTAAACTACTGTATTTTATAAATTACCTTTTTGAACTTCAGTGGTCCAGTAAATATTCTTTGTTTTAAGGAACAACTTTATTCAAATCATTAATATGTTGCATTTTCTTAAATAAAATATATCATCCCAAAATTGAAAGCATGAGGACCAAATATATGAATTCTTATTTATATCTTTACAATCTAAATGAAAATATTTTAAACAAGAGGTATACATAGTATATTTAGCAGCATTCCTGGCTTCTATCCACCAGATCCTACCAGTCGGAACAATCTAAAATGTCTCCAGATATTGCCAAATGTCCCAGGAGGGAGGTTGGGGAGGCAAAATTGCTTCAGTTGAGAACCACTCAGCATATAGTTAACTTTTATTATTTTAATCACAAATTTTGCAAATATTTACATGTAACCTCTTAACTTTTTGATAACATATCAGTCCTCCTTGCAGTAATTCACCATCCAATGAGCAAAACTGTTCACATGTTATATAGCTGTTAATCAGTATGGGGCTTTAGGACAGTCTATGCTGGATTAAATTCTGTGGGCTAATTCATTGGTTTTAATTTTCATAATGACAGAGGAACTAATATGTTTTTAGTGTGATTGAGCCAATTTAGTTACTAAAGTGTCAACAACTTATGATGTAGCAAATTGCATAAATGATTCTACAATGGATTTCTTAGTATTTTGATATTAGAATGGGGAGAGAACAAACACTAAATAAGCAACAAGAGTCGTATAGTTTAGTTATACTTGAATTTTATAGTATTTAAGATTACTCTTTAGATATTTTAATTCTTTATTATTGAAAAATGAGCAATTATCTTATGAGTATCCACCCTGCAAAAGTTCTTTGGGATAAAGTTTGCCTAAAATGGCATTACACATTCTCCATAGATCTCAGGTTTGGGTTTCTGATATTTTTGAGAAATATATTCTGAAATTCTTAAGTCTGTGTTCTGACTAGCCTTGGGGCCACTTCATTACTTGGAAGATTCTAAATGTTAATTAAAACATCTTAGCAATGTATTCCTATTCAAAATAATGACTCAGGTTTGGCAGTCAGAAGGTAATTCTCCTAGAAGCATTCACACACACTGGGACATTCACCAGCAATTGAGAAACAGTTAACCAGAAGATTGAAAGGAGGACTATAAAATCTATGTTTCTAATTCTCATCAGTATTGACATCTACCCTTTCCTCAGTTCGCAAGTTACTCGATGGGGAATATTTCATACATGTAGGTTAAATCTTCAAGTTATATCTGAAATATTATTTAAGTAGTCTTGGTGTTTGTAATAAACATACAGTTGGACAGCTAATTGTCCTAGCATAACTCCAATCCAATTGCCCATGCACTTTCAGGTGCCACGGTACTCTTCTAAGCCCTGGTGAATGATGTAAAGCAAATGCATTTTATTTACCTGTTTGCATACTCTGTAGATTTTACCACAGAACTCATATCCAGCAACATTCATTATCCAGGACACTCTTATCCTCAGGCTGTTTTTATGGACAGAGTATTGACTAAGAAAAAAACATAAAGTTTGTTAGACTACATTTGTCAGACTTATGCTATAGCCCAATGGAGTTTAGGACACAGTACCCCAAAACATGGCACCTTGGCATATTGAATATTTTAAGCTGAAGGAATATGAGAAAGAGTCAGTACAGGAAGAACTTCCCTGACCTTTTCCAAAGCAGATAAGGCCCTCATGTGAGAAATACCCTTCCTATCCCCAGAGAAAAAGAAAATCCTTATCTTTAAATATGAGGGTAAGAGGGTGGAACATTGAGAGAAATCTAATGAACAGACCTTGCTAAGTTTCCCCCCATTTACTACACTCAGTTCATGCTCTTTTTCTGATCACTTTTTTCCCACTATTCTCTGCCCTTCATCAAACTTACTGTAAAGACACTCAGATTTAAGCATTTCTTTGCGTCTTCATTTCTTTATGAAGACTCCTGTATCATATAAAATTTATAGTAAGTAAATTTATATGCTCTGTCTTGTTAATCCGTCTTTTTTAATAGGGGCTCCAGCTGAGAATTTAGAAGGGTAAAGGAAAGATATTTTTCATCCCCTACAAGCCCTAAAGAAATTAAATTATCATAAAATTACAAATTTAGTATAAAAGAAAACAATATAATTTTCCTGAAAATAAGTTCTCAAATGCTACCTTCTCTAAGAAGCATTTCCTGTTTCCCAAATTGATATGGCCAGAATATTTACTCCTGGCCTCTCCATATGGTCTGTGCTTCCTAATAACATGGTGGCTGGGTTGCCAGGGTGACAAATTGATTTAATGGAGTGTAAAGGATTGTAGGCAGCCTCTGATGCAAACCACAGTCCATTACTTTGGGCATAAAGGGCTAGGTAGCATATAAAGCTCACTTTATGCATCTCTGTTACATTGACTATTCCCAGGGAAGTCATTACTACTTGGGGAGGAAGCCCTGTTCCAACAAGTTTATTAAATCAGTGGAAATTGGCCAGATCCCTTTCCCTAACACACTATCCCCTCTACTCTGCAATCCATCACTTGTTCATTCCTTCAAGAGCCTCTGTACAATAATAGCTCAGTTTTAGCACCCGTTACCTTCTTTGGAAAGTGTTTTCTTTGCTTTCCCTTGATCTTTGTCCAGTTCCTGGCACATCACTTAATACATCAAGGAGATCATCAACTCTTAGTTAAAAATGGAAGAAACAAATTCTGGGTCCTGTGTTGGCTGCTTTATCACGTGAGGCAAACCACATAAATATACCTGTCACCATTTGTATGTGTAAACAAAATACTCTAGGAGTTGACTTTTGATGGAGAAAAAACCCGGGGACCTAAAAAAATGAATGAATGAAGGAAGGAAGGAAGGAAGGAGTAAAGAATGACCCTTTATCACTAATTTTGCTAAAATAATCTAATAAAATCTAATAAAATTATACTACCACTTACTGACCCAGAAAAACTTAGCAGTTCTGAAAATCATCAAACTTTCTGTTAGCACCTCTAGTAAGACAATTTAAGACAAAGGATAATTTTTTCTGTATATCATTCACAGTAGAAAATGAGCTCTTTGAGAACAGGGTTCAAATATTTGGTTGTAATAAAGTATCTTGATAAATGTTGAATGAGAAAATTGATTTATTAAAATAGATTTTATAAACATAAAAAATTTGCTTTATGCGAACAAGTCTGATAATAGCAACATGACCTTGATATTAATCTAGAAAAAAGTCATCTTTCACTCTCTACTATTACCAGCTCTCAACCACTATTATACTCATTCAAATCTCTAACAAGGCAGAATATTAAATAAAATAGTTTATAATCTGATGTAAAGGTATAAAGATAGATTTTTTTTTTCCAGAATTACAAGAAAAATGTCAAAAGGAGAAAGAAGAGGAAATGAATATAATTAGAGTATAAGTATCCAAGAAATATTGACTGTCTATTTTGATTTATGTAATGAAATTAAAAAGTTGAAAGCCAGTTTTAAAGCATTGCAAAGTAATATCATAGAAATTAATTTGAAGGATACATTTAATGTTTTGAATGAGAATCTATCAAGCCTGTCATGAATTTTAACTGAGCTTTAAAAAAAGCCTTGTGACATACTGTATGGATGTTGGAGTTTTAAATACCACAACTACCCAAGAAATGATGATAGAATAGAACAGTTAACTGACAATAATAAAGTATTTTGGTTGCAATCATGATACATGACAAAGGAAATATTTTGATGTATTTAAATTTGTTATAAAACTGTTTGTAAAACCTAGTTACGTCAGACAACTTCTAGAACAATGTTTGTTATTTTAACTCCATTTAGGTATTCTTAACTTTTTATTGACACACAATAGTGAGAATATCATAAGTGTAAAGTTCACTAAATTTTCACAGATGGAACATTCCTGTGCAGCCAATATCCATATCAAAAAAGAGAACATTGTTGGGGCCAGCCTGGTGGCGCACTGCAATAGTGTGCCGCGCTCCCGCCGAGGGTTCGGATCCCACATACAGACCGGCCGCTCACTGGCTGAGCGAGGTGCGGGCGCGACACCGAGGGTTGCGACCCCGTTGCCGGTCCCGGTCTGGTACGGGCACGACACTCAGGGTTGCGATCCGTTGCCGGTCACGAAAAAAAGACAATAAGGAAAATAAAAAAAAAAAAAAGAACGTTGTGGGGGCCAGCCTGGTGGCGCACTGCAATAGTGTGCCGCGCTCCCGCCGAGGGTTCGGATCCCACATCCAGCCCGGCCGCTGACTGGCTGGGCGAGGTGCGGGCGCGACACCGAGGGTTGCGACCCCGTTGCCGGTCCCGGTCTGGTACGGGCACGACACTCAGGGTTGCGATCCGTTGCCGGTCACGAAAAAAGACAAAAAGGAAAAAAAAAAAAAAAGAGAACATTGTTAAACCAAAAGCCTTCATATGCCTTTTCCAATTTCTGCCTGCCTTCCTAAATAATTGCTATCCAGAAAGACAACAGTGTAGATTATTTGTCTGTTTTTGCATTTAATGCTAATGGAACAACAAAGATAGTATGTACATTTTTTGGTTATTGGCCTGTAGGATTCAACATCATGTTTGTGGGAGTAATCTGTATTAGTGCAAATCATTGTAGATTGTTAATGTTTATTGGGCCATAGTATTCCACAATATATTTATCTACTCTAGTCTTAATCATTTGGGCAGTTTCATTTTTGCACTATTACAAATAACACTGCTGTGAACATTCAAATGCAAGTCTTTGAGTGAACACTCTATCACACCAACTACTTTTTGCATGCACTGTGTATATAATCATGTAAGAATACACAATTAATGTTAATTGTAATTGATATTCAGGTGTAAGTATAAAATTTCCTTTCTTTAATCTTCTATTTATGAAAGCAAATTAACTATAATTAAATATATGTAGACTTTCAAGAGAGAGTCCAGTATATGCCAAGTGTAGAAGTAAGTACTTTAAGTCCTTTATCTTTTATTACTAAAAAATATTTTGTAAAATTAGTATTTATATATTCATTCTACCATTGAGGAAACTGAGGATATTAGGTTAAGTAACAAATTAAAAATTCTCTAGCTAATAAGTTATAAAGAATTTATCACTGTTGAATGGTAAAAATGAATTATGTTTTAACACATAAATTTGGTTTGCAAAATGAAGGAAGGGAAAGATGGGGAGGAGGAGAACTGGGGAAAAACATTACAAAGAGACATTTCTAAATTAGATTTAGAACCCCAATCAGTTTGATCCCCAGGCCTATTTTAATGTAGGTATTCCCAGGGGAAATCTTGAGAGAAGGATTCAATTTATAGCAGTTGATTTGGAAGGTGCTACCAAGAAACATACTGAGGGACAGTGCAGTAAAAAAGGAAAAAAGAGAAGCTCATAAAGAAAGCTTCATCAAGCAATTTACTACTGTAGACAACCACAAGTGTGGGAAACATTGTGGTGGTACTTCTGAGAGTTTCCTATTTTCAGACTAGTTGAAGGCTATGTGTTAATAACCAAATTTTTACCCATCAAAAAAATTTTAAACCATGATTATGAAGATAAAACCTATGAAGAGAAAGGCTAGATCTGTCTCATAATCCTGAAGCCTGATCATTAAACATATTAGCACTTGACACATAGTAGATGTTCAGTAAATGTTTGTGGAGTAAATGGGAATTCCTTTAGTGATAGACCTCACTGTATATGAGAAATTTAAATCAGTGCCATAGTCAATCAATAACCGGCAGTGATTTTTCAATTAGACAGCATAAGCAGAGCTCAAAATTCAAGTTATGTCATTTTTCAGCAGCAGCAAAAGAAGGGGAGAAAAAAGGAAGGAGGAGGAAGAGAAGAAAGAGGAAGAGGAGAGAAAAATAGGTACTATCTCTTTTAACTAAAACTGAGACTTCTAGCTGCGTTGTTCACAGTGTTCAAGAGTGATGTGATCCCAAAAGCACAGGCAACCAAAGGAAAAATAAACAAATGGGATTATATCAAACTAAAAAGCTTGTGCACGGCAAAAGAAACAGTTAACAGAGTTAAAAGACAACCAACAGAGTGGGAGAAAATATTTGCAAAATATACATCTGACAAAGGATTGATATCCAGAATATACAAGAAAATGAAACAAATTTACAATAAATAAACAAGCAACCCAATTAAAAAATGGGCAAAAGAGCTAAATAGGCATTTCTCAAAGGAAGATACACGAATAGCCAACAGACACATGAAAAAATGCTCAACATCACTCACCGTTCAGGAAATGCAAATCAAAACCACACTGAGATACCATCTCACCCCAGTTATGATGGCTAATATCCAAAAGACTGTGAATGATGAATGCTGGAGAGGTTGTGGAGAAAAAGGAACTCTCATACATTGTTGGTGGGACTGCAACATGGTGCAGCCTCTATGGAAAATGGTATGGAGGTTCCTCAAACAATTGCAGATAGATCTACCATATGACCCAGTTATCCCACTGCTGGGAATATACCCAGAGGAATGGAAATCATCAAGTCGAAGTTATAGCTGTTCCCCAAAGTTCATTGCAGCACTCTTTACAATAGCTAAGAGTTGGAACCAACCAGCCCAAATGTCCATCATCAGATGAGTGGATACGGAAACTGTGGTATATCCATACAATGGAATACTACTCTGCTATAAAAAAGAATGAAATACTGCCATTTGCATGGATGGACCTAGAGAGAATTATATTAAGTGAAACAAGTCAGGCACAGGAAGAGAAATATCACATGTTCTCACTTATTTGTGGGAGGTAAAAATAAATAAATAAATACACGAATAAACTGGTGGGGGGAGGGAAGAAGACACAACAATTACAATTCCTTGAATTTGATACAACAAGCAAACAGATATGAGGTTGTGGGGAGGGAGGATGGTAGGGAGGTTTTGTTAATGGGCCACAATAATCGACCACATTGTATACTGACAAAATAAAATTAAATTTGGAAGAAAAAAATAAATAAAAGTGATACACAATATAACAGAATAGAACATATCAGAATTCAGTGTAGGCAGGAATGGTAAAATAAATAAATAAAAGTGATGCTAAACACATTAAGTAGGGGAGAAGAAAGGGTGTACTTATTATTTTATCTAGTATGTCACTGTTATCTTTTTATGAATCAACTTGTTACTTTATTAGAATATGGAATGTTTCTTTTGTCTTAAATTTTTTTTTTTAATCCTTTTTGTCTTTTTTCGTGACCGGCCACGGGATCGCAACCCTCGGTGTTGCTCCCGCCCCTCGCTCAGCCAGTGAGCGGCCGGTCTGTATGTGGGATCCGAACCCTCCGCAGGAGTGCTGCCGCGCTTCCCAAGCGGCGCACTATAGCAGTGCGCCACCGGGCCGGCCCTTTTTGTCTTAAATTTATATATGCTGGTGCAAAAGGTCTTGAGAATTATAAAATGACTATTATTAATTGTAGAATCATTTTCAGAATCCATAGCTTCTGATTCCAGCAAAGAGATTCTATTAAATATTACCAATTAAAGATTCAATAGCTATTGTTGACCTAAATTTGCCTGTTGTAGTGATATTAACATAAAGGTTTACAACATTTTTATGAAACATTAATAATCTGTGACTATGTAAAGGTGGGGCTGAGAGATAAAAGCCAATACCCTTTCCAATTTACTTGTGAAACTGCTTTACAAGGTTTCAATTAGATCTTTCTTTTTACCCCTGAGAGAAGCTAATGAATGCATTGCATTAATTATGGTTCCCTGAGACAGCACTAGAGAAGCCAAAATCACCAAATTATACTCATTGCAGTTTGCAGGATCTTCTCTCATTCCATGTACCTGCAAAATTGAAATATAACTTTAAAACCAATGTCTTCAAAGGAAGTGTGAATGCAGGATTATGGCCAAAGGCTCTGTAGAGCAAGAGGAGAGGAAGGGATGAAGCCATAGAAAATTATCTGTTAAATCAAATACATAATTAGATGTGGCTTACAACATTTAAAATGCAAGATTTTTTTAACCTATTGAATACCCTTTAATTGTATATTCATGCTTTTATCAAATTTTTAGTTGTTTACATATACCTTGTACATGCTTATATGCACACATGTACATAGAGTAGGAAAGAGCTATCTCTGAATATATATAGTTGTATTTATATGTGTTTGTATGTTTGTGTGTGTGGGGGGGTGGTATGTGGGTGGTGTAGCTAGAAAGGAATGGGAACTTTTTATTATCAGTTTACAGAACTGTCCCAAATCACAATTGCAGCGATTTGAAAGTAGAAAGAATTGGTATGGTAATTTAATATTTCCCTTAATATTTTTCTAATACAAAAACAAATTGAATGGCTCCCCTGGAAAATAGATTATGCTAACAACAATACACTTTCTGACAAAGGCAATCACTAGTGTAAACTTTCATATTATTTTAAAAGCTACTGTCTGTAGAAAATAAAAGCTAGGGATAAAAATCTTCTCTCTCTTTATAAGGGTAGCATTTTAAAGAAAGCTGTCACAGTATTTTTTAAAGCTGAAGAATAAAATTTTTTAGAAATTTCTGTATCTTAGGATATTGTCTGAAAATGTGATTAAATTTTAAAAATGGAATTTATCAATTGATCCAGATCCACTTGGGTAACTAACTAATGTCAAAAATCAAAAGCACTTGCAGGCAGAGGTAACAAGTAGTGATCTAATTAGATAGGTTCAAAAGAATGATTTTATTTTTGATGAAATAAAATTTTTTAAATGTGCAGTCAATTAAAAGCCATAATAAGCAGAAAACAGATTAAGTAGTGTTAAATTTAATAATGCAAGGCAATGCTTTCTAAAATACCAAACTTGTAGAATAAATCATATTTATAGCCTGAAATAAATTAAAAAGTAAGTGGCTGAAATAGTAGGTTAATTAAAATTAGTGCATTTTCTGAACTGGCAAACCAAATACCTTGGTGGGCTAATATATCAGAGGTTGGCAGCTATGTCAGCCAAAATAATCAAAGCAGATGGACATCCACAGAAGACCTCAACAGATTTTGTTTTTATAGTCTTACACTGAGTCACAGAGCTTACCGCATTATCTCTTTTTGAAACATTATTAGCACATGATGAATATTTGTATAGACTATTGTTTAACTTTTTGAGAATTTAGCAATTTATCTACCTCTCTTTCATCTAATTTTCTCATTTATGAAATACAGATAATAATAGTTTCCTTCTCCTAGGGTTTTTCAAAGATTAAATTAAATAATATATAAAGTAGGACATTAGCACCTACTAAGGCTTTCAGTAAATGAAAGTTAGTACATTTTAAAATATTACTTTTGCTTTGACACTCCTGGTATAATCCACACTAAAGGCATTTTTAGATGCAGAACACAGTTAAAATTGAAGAATTGTGTATATTTTAGTTTCATTTTATGGTGTTTGGGTTGATAACAACTTTGCAAGCAGTTAAATAGATTATGACTAAGTAGAAACTATGCCAGTCTAACCAAAGAGGCAACTGAACTGGGCTTCTGTTTTCATCTTCTTTAGCCATTTTATCTATATAAAATTTATCCTCCTCAAGATCTTTCAGAAAAGCTTTTCCACTGTTGGAACACTTTTAATAAAAGGGATTTAGGCTAAGTGAAGAAAATTAACAAGAGACCTCAAAGAAAATTCACTTCAGAGAGAATATATACTTTCAGATGACATAGCACCTTACTGGGACTTTGGAGTTGGAGGAGCATTGGCTGGGAAATAAAAAGGAAGGTTTTTTATAATTCAGGGACTAAAAATGAGATCTGTAATTGGAAAAGGTCTACAAGATCATTATGCCTTTTGAATTGCAAATGCCAGGTTAGGAACTTCTGAGAAAGATATTTTGGAACGTACACTCAGAGAGCAAATATCGAATACCTTCTGTTTGTTCCTATGCTATCAGACGTCCTATTTCACACTGTGTGTCTAATCAGAAAAAAGATTTTCAATTTATTGGCCTTACTGCTGACCTTTTATTCTCTTAAACCCAAAGAATCATAGAACTGCTATAGCAAAATGGGAAAACTTCCTTTACTGTTAGGTCTGGTTTCAATTATTCTATACAGCACTTTGGGTCTTAATATTGGGGTGGCCCTGGAGGAAATGGGAAGAGGATGCTGTAACACTCACAAAGATCGAGAATGTCAAGTCATAGACAACTAGGCTCCTTCTAGTGACACATACCATATGACATATTTTTTAATGAAAAGCCTTGTTTCTTATTTGTTACTTAATCCATAGTACCCGCTACAAAGTGTATGTATGTAAAACAAGCACTGAAGAAATGTTTGATGAAAAAGTGCAGGGTAAAGCAGGTATTTTTTTTTTTAACTTCATGTTCTTTTTCCTATTCTGTAAAATGGGAATAATAATACTTTCTAAGCTTGTGGGAATGAAGTTAAATGACGTACACAAAATGCCAAATGGAAAAAGCACCTGGAACATGATAAGTTCTCAATTAATGCTCTGAATATTTGTATTAAAAACATTAAACTGCATAACAAGACTTTTTTTTTTCTTTTTTGGTACAGAAAGAACTATTACTACTTTAAGCATTAAACCTGTCAGGAATTCATTCATCTTATTATTATTTCCCGCACACACAAATTTAAGACGATTATTTTGATATTCATTAGAAAATCACTAGTTAACAATGAGAGAGTTTTAGGTTAACATTTTAAAAGATCGAATTGTTAGATTTGGTACAATTTTGATGTATATAAATCATGAAAACATAAATTGAGAAAGAATTTAATTGCAGAAAACACTTTTGTCCCTTTTATGACTTTTTCATCCTCAAATTTATTGAGATTTTAGAAAGAAGGTCTAAATGCAGCGCATATATGGGGTATAAAGTTGTTTTTCATTCTATCAATAAATTGTTGTGTTTTTCCCCCCAGATTTCCAGCCATGGAAAGTCATTCCAACTGTCCATTTTCTATAACATTTTCATACTGTTTTAACTGAAGTACTCACTATAATTAATAGAATTCAATTTGAAATCCCAATCAAGCTTTAGGTTCCTTCCTATTCCATCTTTTTA
>NW_007727133.1:48950-51682 GCF_000696425.1 Galeopterus variegatus | reverse complement strand
TAATAGAATTCAATTTGAAATCCCAATCAAGCTTTAGGTTCCTTCCTATTCCATCTTTTTAATTGTCCGTATGGTCTGTACATCTCTTTGAATGCTTTATTAGGAAAAGCCAAGCATCTTTGAAGTCTCATTGTAAGGATTTTCTTTATTTGCTTATTATATAAAGTGCAATTTGTAACTAAGCTTTGTGTTCTTTTCACCTGCAGCACTTTCAGCCAGCCAAACATTTCAGGACCTAACTTGGCCTAATACCTATTGATTACATAGTACAGGATGATTATTTAACCCCATATCAGTACACCTCCCTGCTAATTCTAATTCCAATAACAGCAACATTGCTTCAAAGAAAAAAGGACCACCTGAGACCTTCCACATTTATTATTTCATATTAGATCAATGACAATTTGTTCACAAGCCTTTGGTGGAATAGAAAGCAAATGATAGAGTCTTTTATTTTTATTAAACTAAAGGTACATTCAGATGCACCCCTGCTGGCTTAATGGAAAGAGACAGGATTCATTAACAGCTCTTTTCACTGGCAATTTTGGATGCCAGTAGAGGAACAGGTATGCCTTCTATTCTTTTGGAGCAGAAGTTGATCTGTGTTCTCTTCACCAACAGAACTGCTTCCAGGGAGTAAAGCCTTTTCTACCATGCCTGTTGTGGCATTATTTCTCTCATTCTCAATATGGAACTACTTTCCCCACATAGCCTCTAATGGCTCTGGATTTATAGATTTTCTAGTTAACTCCAGCCACCTAAAAGAGACTGCCTTGAATGTTTTTTCATATTCCGAGTCTACAATACTAAAGAAGCAAAATACTATTCTAGGGAAAGATTAAGTCTGATGCTCTCCTTTCAGTCTATCAATTTTGGCTAAGGTAACTTGGTTACATAAAAACATAGCACCTCCAATAGGAACCATAGGGCTGTAAGAGGGAAGGAGAAATTCCCTGAAAAATGAAGGAAAGGGAGAGCAAATGGTCTTCTTGCAGTTTGTCATGTCTCATATTGTGCTTCAACTTCATACCCTCTTGTCACAGTTAGGATTGTGCATAACCTCATAGAAAGGTAAAATAGTATACCTTGGACAACCAGGAAAGGATTATATTCTCCTACCACAACTTAGTTTGGCCTGGCTTGTTAAAGTCCCTCGGTGAGTCAAGGAAATTGCATCTGAGTCCTTAATCATTCAGATTTCTCTGTTGTGCATTAAACTGCAGAGCTACAAGGCATCCCAAACAGTTTTCAAATCCTGACACAATGACTTTCTGGTATTGATTCTAGGTGTACAGTTATACCCTTTTTCTCTGGATATCATTTTACAACTGATCTTTAACTGACAACGTGATACATAGTAGCTCTTTATTAGTCATCATATATTCCCTGTTCATCTAACTTTTCCCATTCTTTTGTAACCATGGTAGAAGAAATCATTTTCAGCCATTCCAACAAAATATAAAAAAATACAGAAAAAATTAAAGAGAAAATATACAGAAACCTTCCAATAAAATACAGGCAAATGAGCTGTGTACCAAGAATGCAGTACAAAACTACCATGCCTGTAGAGAACCCTAAATTAAAGCTGTTAATCCAAATCATGTTATCAGTTGACCCAATGGACAGCTAAATATATTAACAAAAAAATTCATTAATGTTTTCTGAATCACTGAACCATGTGGAATTTAAATAAGCTAATCCATACAAAAATTGATTCCTCGATTTATAGCTCTTTGGAACATCAGCTTCTTACTCAGAATCATATGGTGACACTCAATCAGGCTTTTGGTCAGAAGAGGCAGAATGAATGCTCAAGAAAATGGTTATAATGGAACCTTTAATATTGGTTTATTTTTTTAAGTCAGTAAGTACTCAATCTAAGTTAAAGTGGATTCTTTACCCACTGTTTCATCATGTATAATTGATTAATTATTTCCTTGTATACCAGTTTATTAGAATCATGGTTAATTTTTGAAAAAATTATCTCCTGGAAGCTTGATAGATATAAAGAAGAATATTTTAGGATTTCCCCAAGTATTTATTTAAACAAACTTAAAAAAATACACTACTTATAGTTTTGAGAGACAAAAATTCATTGTGTCAAAAGATCCATTGTGACAAAAATCCATGAGGACTGGGATTTTAGTCTGTTGGGTTTTATGTTATATGCCTACCAAAACAGAATTTTGGGGCATCATTGCTCAACTCTCATTTTAAAAAGATAATACTTCTAAATTTTCACAGCAAACCTTATATTTGCTATCAGTATTTGGAAGCTTCCCTTTGTTTATCTTTCTGTTGAGATGCATTTCCTTTTTTTCACATTAAACTTCTCTTTCTTTTAGACACTGTCTCCCTTTTACATACTTTTTGTCTCTCTGTCTGTCATCCATCTCTTCACATTATCTCCTGTGTCTTTCATTGACAAGTAAGCTTTATTTTTGATGTAATTGCATTTATAATTTTTTGTCTTATTTTGAATTTTGAAGTTTTGTTTTTAAAATACTTTTCTGTCTAGAGATCATAAAGATATTCAACTTTATTTCTTCAATTATCTTATAGCTTATCATTCACTTTTAGATCTTTAATCCATCAAGTCACTTTTGAATGTGCTATTAAGTAGGCATACATTTTTACTGTTTGGTTTGACATGGTTTGTTTATCTAACCCCTTCTACTAAATAATTTTTTCATTCACCACTACTTTTGACACTCCCATTGTCATATACATCT
>NW_007727133.1:48487-48797 GCF_000696425.1 Galeopterus variegatus | reverse complement strand
CAAAACAAAAGCCAGTGCCAGAAGGTTTTGAAGTTAATTCATTCCAAATAATATTAAATCCCTATCTTATACATGTTCCTCCACAAAATAGAATGAGACAAAAACGCCTAGTTCATTTTATAAAGCTAGTGTACTTTGGATTACCATAAATCTTAAAATAATTCATATATACATAATCTTAAAATAATTTACAACCTTACTAAGTCCCCAAATCTTGACTAATTACGTGATTGGATATGAATACAAGAATACTTCAATACCAGAAAAATCGATCAATGATAGTGAACCATTACAGGAAAAAAAATCTTTT
>NW_007727133.1:46853-47229 GCF_000696425.1 Galeopterus variegatus | reverse complement strand
GGTGCAAAAAAATACTGATATTCTGGCCAGTGTTATAGTGTGAGCAATAAATTGTCCTTGTCTCTAAATCAAGAGTCGTGTGTCTTCTGCCAGCATCCATGAAACTGTAGCAGGCTTACTTGTCAGTTTGCAAGTCAGGTAAAAATCTCAGACACTCCACATTTCTTCATACTACCTAGAAAATATATACAAAATAGGACATCATCACACTAGTAAAAAGAAACTTTATTCATATAGTAATTTACTTTATTATGAGTACACTATGGGGAAAAAACTATAGAAATAAGGGTATAGAAGATTTTAAGTTTTCAAGAGGCGTTCCATGTTTTCAGAAGGGATAGCTTACTGTTATAAAAGTCAATTGTTCTCAAATTAA
>NW_007727133.1:39253-46499 GCF_000696425.1 Galeopterus variegatus | reverse complement strand
CAAACTTTATAGAATAATTTATAAATAGCTAGGCCAATCTTACAGAAGTAAGAGTAAAGCAGAGGTGATTTCTTTAACAGAATTAAGAAATATTACAAAATGTAGTTACACATCTGGTGTAATATTAGCTCAATAACATTGGCTCAAATACATTGGCAAATATTTACAGACATATATATTTATATATATATACACATATATACGTACATACAAATGGAGCAGAATAGAATACTCAGAGATATAATTCCATCCTACAAATTTAAGATTAATGTTCATGTATAACATTAGGTCATAAGTTTTAATAAAAACATATCTAATGTTTCCTGAATGTCACATTTAAAAAAAAAATTAAGAGAAGAGCTCCTGTATATCTTTTTGATTGGAGTGCTCCCTTAGTCCAGTGTTGCTGAGATAGGCTCAAGGTTTAATGGCTTACACTAGGTAGAAAGGTATATTTGATAATGTTCCAGGACTGACGAAGGGAACCTACAAATCACAGTCTGAATGCTTTGAAGCAAGCATAATTTTTGAATTGCTGTAACTACGCTAAACTGAAGAGATTTCATTACGAATTTGTAATCATGGTTTCCCATCATGCATTTGAGCATCTAGTAGTTTGCCTGCACCTAGGAGGCAAACTCATTTTCCATGAGTTGGTACTTTAGTTTGACGACTCCAGCATTTAAAAAATATGTAAAGGTGAATGCCATTGGAGAAAGAATGTTCACCACAGCCCTACCACTTTATATCATCTTATGTAAAGTCACTCATTTACCTTACTACCTAGGCTCATGTGTGTAAATTAGATTGTAACTTCAGGTCTAAATCTGAAACTCTGGAAGTACTAATTGGTGGCGATGTCCTCTATTCAGACTCAATATTTGGATTCTAGGATAGTTAGATCCTTGATTGACTATTGTCATTCCAGAGATCGAATTTAGCATGTGGAAGAGAATGAAACATTGACTCTAGTCTGAGCTCAGTCCCCTCTCATATTATCCATACTTGCCAGTGACTTCACGATGATGTCTTTCTCCCTAATTATTCCCATTTTAGTCTTGGAAGTTCACGTTTAGTTTATGAAGGAATTCTACACACAGGTTACTGATCCATGTGTTTCATGAGGCAGACCCATGTTTTGGGAATGATGTCAGAAAAGCATGGGCGTGTTGCCGTCATTAAAGTTGCCTGAGATAACACATATTTCAGGCATGCTAAAGAATTCTAAAGGTTACTTAATAGTACAGGTTTACATTAATAAGTTAAAACAGTACATAAAATTAATGAAAAATTCGTTGACAATTTTTTAAGGTATAATAAAATCCAAATAAAGCACAGGGGACCTGAATGGATTTATTATATTTCCAATTTATCAGTGATGCTAATGCCAGATTATTTTAATAATATTATATGAATAGAAATAATGAAATATTTTAAAAAATCTTTGTGCATAAAGGACTATGCGAGTTATAAAATCCTAGCTCTGTTTTAAAAGCAGATCTTCCCATCAGTATGCATTTAAGTTGAATTCACTGTTCTGAAAGAAAAACAGCAGATTTACTCCAAAGAGTGTCCTTTAAATCTCAGAGGTTAACATGAAAGTTGGTAAATTGATAGTGTAGAACCTAGTGAAAGATTAGAATATAAATAGAGGACTTCAAACTTTACTGCTGACTTTGAGATTTGCAAATAATATTTGTCACATTATTAGAAAACTATTGCTTTTCCAATGACAAATTATTTGTCTTGCGGGGTTGTAATCATTAGACCACATTTTGGATTGTATTGATTGTGTAAACATGAGATCTAGTCAGAGTCTTGTTATACAATTTTTCCCCCAACCGCTCCTGCTAGATCATACAGTGTTTTAAATGTCTTTTATTTTGGACAACAACAAGGAAAATATAGTCCCATGGGAGAGCTTCTTTGTCTTAATGTACATAATGCAAAATTGTACATTTAGTACAATCACCATGGTTCTTTGATTCTTTTTTAATTACCCTGTATCCATAGATTTTTATGGCAAATGTGCTATTTATTATATAGTTGATCCATGAGAAAGAGAAAATCTGTCCCTAAAAGTCCAGGACTTGCTTGACCCTTACACAACCAGGCCTTGGTGTTTTTAGAAGCTGTGTAAGCACCTACAGGCAGGACATGGTGTTCTCCTGTTAAATGTAAACATTTTCACAGATTCTTAATTTCAGACAAGGTCACTCTGTTACCATGATGAAGTCGCACAGGAAATTACAATTCATGATGTTGACTGAGTAAAGAGGAAAAACAACATCCCTGTGCAAACCCTAAAATATCAAACAATCCCTTGTTCCAGCTAATATGAGTGACTGCTACTTAGTTATCAATTACAGCTTTAGCCTTGCTTGAGTCTTCTCCCCTTCTAGATAAGATACATTGTTACTCAATCGAACTGTAGAATTACCCACAGTTCCTGATACCAATCAATCCAGACCAAAGCCTTACTTGTTTGAACTCTCTCCCAAATCACCTAACCAAAGCCCATATCCTGTAATGTCTTTTCTAACACTCTCTTACCGTGACATTCCATAATTCCTGATAATGTGCATTCTACCTCCCTGTAATGTACAATAAACCCAGCTTGTTCTAGTAGTGTGTTCCTGGTTATCTCCTTCTGCAGGATATTGTGATCCATTAATTAGAACCTCAGTTTATGTCCTTAACCACACATACATACAGCAAAAAACAACCAAATAAAATCAATCAAGGTACATAATTAACTTCAGAACTCATGCCTAATTATTAGCTTGAGGCACAATCAGTGCTGAAAAAAATTGTTTTTAGAATACATAAACACCAGGAATTTATACTTGAAAACAAAAAGTAATTCTAGCTATAGTCTGTAAAACTACTTTCTAAAACAGTTGAAGAACATCAAAAGGAAACTGAAGAGAAAAAATAAAAATGGTATTTTTATTCTATATAGAGTTGTTAAAAATAATATTTCCAAACTCTATTTTATAAAATATTAATGATTTTCAATTAATTATCAATTAATTAATATTGATTATTCATAAGCTCTTCCAAAATATGTAAGAAGGGAGGCATTTCCCAATTTGCTTTATGGGGCATATTACGTTGATATCAAAACCAGACAAAGTTATCACAAGATAAAAAAACTACAGATGAATATCTCTCATGAATATGGTTGTAGAAATCCTCATCAAAATACTACAAAATAAACCCAGCAACACATAAAAATTATGCACCATAATCAAGAGAGATCTATTTCAGAAATGTAAAGTTGGTTTAACATTTGAAAATCAATTAATGTAATACATCATGTCTATAGAATAAAAAACAAAACTCATATGATCATCTCAATAGACAGAAAAAGCATTTGACAAAATCTATGACCCTTTCATGATAAACACTAGAAACAAACTAGAAACAGAAGGAAACTGCTTCACTCTCTTAAAGGGCACCTGCTAAAATTTCACAGCTAACATCATATTTAATGGTGAATGATTGAATGATTTCCCCTGAAGACTGAGAACATGACAGGATGTGCATAGTTGATACTTCTATTTGTACAGGTTTTAGCTAGGGCAACTAGACAAGGAAAATAAATAAAAGCTATCCAGATTGACAAGGAAGACGTAAAACTATCTCTATTTGCAGATAATGTAAATTATACATAGAAAATCCTAAAGGATTCACTAAATAACTATTAAAGCTAATATATGAGTGCAGCATGGTTCCAGGACACAAAATCATTTTATAGAAATTTTTATATGCTTGTTATAAACAATCTAAAGTTGAAATTAAGGAAACAATTCTATTTACTACAGCATTAAAAAGAATAAAATACTTAGAATAAGTATAACAAAAGACTAATATATGAGTGCAGCATGGTTCCAGGACACAAAATCATTTTATATAAATTTTTATATGCTTGTTATAAACAATCTAAAGTTGAAATTAAGAAAACAATTCTATTTACTACAGCATTAAAAAGAATAAAATACTTAGAATAAGTATAACAAAAGAAGTTAAGAAACAAATTGAAGATCTAAATAAAAGGAAAATATTTTATGTGCATGGTTTTGAACTTTAACATTGTTAGATGGCAATACTCTTTTTTCAGTTTATTATTATTTTTATTATTTATTATTTTCAATTATCAATATACAATATAGATGATTTTCATGTCCCTTTACCAATTCCTCCTTTTCATCCTTCCCTTTCCTCCCTGCCCCCCATCAACATCATATCTATTCACCTGTCTTAACAAAATTAAGGAATTGTTGTGATTGTTGTATCTTCTTCCCACCCATTCATTTGTACATTTACTTACTTATTTTTATTAGCTCCCACAAATAAGTGAGTACGTGCAGTATTTCTCTTTCTGTGCTTGGCTTATTTCATTTAATATAATTTTCCCTAAGTCCATCCATGTTGCTGCAAATGGTAGTACTTCATTTTTTATATATACTAAAGTAGTATTCCATTGTGTAGTATACCACATTTCCTAATCCACTCATCTGATAATGGGCATTTAAACTGGTTCCAACTCTTGGCTATTGTAAACAGTGCTTCAATAAACACTGGAGTACAGGTATCCCTTTGACAAGATGATTTCCATTCCTCTGCATATATACCCAGCAGTGGAATAGCTGGGTTATATAGTAGAATTAACTGCAATTGTTTTAGGAAACTCCATAACATTTTCCATAAAGGCTGCACCATTTTGCAAAAAATCAGTAACATTTTTATATTCTAACAATGAACTGGCAGAAAAAGAAATCAAGAAAGCTAGCCCATTTACAATTGCACCAAAAAAATAAAATACCTAGGAATAAATTCAACCAAGGATGTGAAAAGTCTCTATGATGAGAACTACTAACACTGTTTAGAGAAATTAAAGAGGACACAAGAAGACAGAAAGATATCCTATGCTCTTGGATTAGAAGAATTAACATTGTGATAATTTTCATACTACCCAAAGTAATCTACAAATTCAATGCAATCTCCATCAAAATTCCAAGGATGTTTTTCTCAGAAATCAAACAAACAAACAAACAAACAAACAAAGGAAAAATCCTAACATTCATAAGATCACAAGATCATAAATAGCAAAAGCAAGCCTGAGCAAAAAGAAAATTAAGCCAAAACAATCATGAGCCAAAAAATAAAATAAAAATAAAAAAATAAAAAAAGCAGGAAGCATAACACTACTTTACTTTAAACTATACTACAAAGCTATTGTAACCAAAACAGCATGTTACTGGCATAAAAACAGACACACAGATCAATGGAACAGAATAGAGAATCCAGAAATCAACCCATGTACCTACAGCCATCTGATCTTTGATGAAGACACCATTATTACACACTGGGGAAGACACTTCCTCTTCAGTAAATGGTGCTGGGAAAATTGGACATTCATATGTAGGAGAATGAAACTAGACCCATACCTTTTACTATATACCCAAATCAACTCAAAATGGATTAAAGAATTAAATATACATCCTGAAACAATGAAACTCCTTAAAGAAAACATAGGAGAAACACTACAGGAAGAAGGAGTGGGTACAGACTTTATGAATATGACCTCAAAAGCACAGGCAACCAAAGGAAAACTAAACAAATGGAATTATGTTAAACTGAAGGCATCTGCACAGCAAAATAAACAATTAATAGAGCAAAAAGACAACTAACAAAGTGGGAGAAAATATTTGCAAAATATACATCTGAGAAAGGATTAATATCAAGAATATACAAGGAACTCAAACAACTTAACAGCAAAGAAACAAGTAAACAAATTATAAAATGGCTAAAGGAAATGAATTCCTCAAAGGAAGATATTCAAATGGTCAGCAGACACATGAAAAAATGTTCAACATCTTTCAGCATTTCAGAAATTCAAATCACAACCACTTTGAGATACCATCTCACTCCAGTTAGGATGTCTAATCCCCAGAAGACTGAGAATCACAAATGCTGGTAAGGATGTGGAGGAAAAGGAACCATGCTACACTGTTTATGGGAATACTCTTCAAACTGATCTATAGATTCAGTGCAATCTCTATCAGAATACCAGCTAAATTTTTTGTGGAAATTGGTAAGTTGACTCCAAAATTCACAAAAGACCCTGAGTACCCCCCCCAAAAAAAAATTGAAAAAGAACAAATTAGGAGTATTCAAACTTATTGATTTCAAAACATACTACCTAGCAACAGTAGTCAAGATGGTGTGGCATTTTTCTGTAGACATATAGATCAATGGAACAGAATTGAGAGGCCAGGTATTATAAACTCATGCATATATACATCTATGTCCAACTTAGTTTTGACAACAGTGTTAAGATCATTAAATCAGGAAACAATACTATTTTCAACAAATGGCACTGAGAGAACTAGGTAGCCAAATGCAAAGGAATAAAATTGGACCTTTACCTCATACCATATAAAAAACTCAAAGTGGATCAAAGACAGAAATGTGAGAACTAAACTATAAAACTCTAAAAAGAAAACATAATGGTAAATCTTTGTGGTCTTGAATTTGGCATATGGTTCTAAATATGATACCAAAAGCTTTAGAAGCAAAGACAAATATATAAACTAAAAGTACATATACTATTTGTCTTTCATTTTGGAAGGATAGCCTTGCTAGGTAAAATATTCTTGGCTGGTAATTTTTGTCCTTTTGTATTTTGAATATATCATCCCATTCTTTTCTGGCTTTTAGGGTTCTGATGAAAACTCTGATGTTATTCTGGTTGGAACTCCTTTATAGGTGACTTGCTGCTTCTCTCTTTCAGCTTTTAAGATTCTCTCTTTGTCTTTGAGTTTTACCAGGTTACCTATAACATGTCTTGGAGAGGACCTTTTTGGGTTGAATATGTTTGGGGATCTTTGGGCTTCCCGAATCTGAAGATCTGTGACTTTCCCTATACCTGGGAAATTTTCTGCGATTATTTCATTGAATATGTTTTCAATGACATTTCCTTTTCCCTCCCCTTCTGGAATACCCATTATTCAGATATTTGAGCACTTCAGGTTTTCTGTTATCTCTCTTAGATTTTCTTGAATTTTTAAATTCTTTTTTCTTTTTTCTGGTCTGCCTGTGTTAATTAAAACGGCTTGTCTTCAAGGTCTGAAATTCTCTCTTCTGCTTGTTCTATCCTGCTGGTTAGACTCTCTGTTGTGTATTATACTTTGCTGAATAAATAAATCCTTCAGCTCCACGAGCTCTGCTACATTCTTTT
>NW_007727133.1:36993-38376 GCF_000696425.1 Galeopterus variegatus | reverse complement strand
GCTCTTGGATTGGAAGAATTAACATTGTGAAAATGTCTGTATTACCCAAAGTGATCTACAGGCTCAATGCAATCCACATCAAAATTCCAATGACATTTTTCTCAGAAATAAAAAAAAAATATCTATCCAGACATTTATATGGAATAACAAAAGACCATGCATAGCCAAAGCAATCCAGAGCAAATAAATAAATAAATAAATAAAGCTGGAGGCATAACACTACCTAATTTTAAACTATATTACAAATCTATAATAACCAAAACAGCATGACACTAGCATAAAAACAGACACACGGATCAATGGACTAGAATAGAGAACCCAGAATTCAACCCATATACTTATAGCCATCTGATCTTTGACAAAGGAAGCAAGTCTTTACACTGGGGAAGAGACTGCCCCTTCAAGAAATGGTTCTGGGAAATCTTGATTTTCATATGTAGTAGAATGAACCTAGACCCGTATCTCTCAGCATATACCCGAATCAACTCAAAATGGATTAAAGAATTAAATACACACCCTGAAATTCCTTAAAGAAAACATAGGGAAGCACTCCACAAGTAGGAGAGGGTAAAGAATTCGTGAATATAACCCCAAAAGCACAGGCAACTAAAAAATAAACAAATGGGATTATATCAAACTATAAAACTTCTGCACAGCAAAAGAAACAAATCAACAGAGTGAAAAGACAACCAACAGAATGGGAGAATCTATTTGCAAAATAGATTCTGGCAAAGGATTAGTATTCAGAATATACAAGGAACTCAAACTACTTTACAGCAAAAAACAAATAACCCACTTAAAAAATGGGCAAAGGAGCTGAATAGGAATTTCTCAAAAGAAGATATATGAATGGCTAACAGACATGAGAAAAACTGCTCAACCTCACTCAGCATCCAGGAAATGCAAATCAAGACAACTTTAAGATACCATCTCACTTCAGTCAGGATGGGTAATATCTAAAGACTGAGAATGATAAGTGCTGACAAGGTTGTGGAGGAAAAGGAACTCTCATACACTATTGATGGGGCTGCAAAATGGTACAGCCTTTATGTAAAATATTTTAAGGTTCCTTAAACAATTACAGACAGATTTACCATATGACTCAGTGATTCCACTGCTGGGAATACACCCAGGGGGGAAGGGGAATGGGTAAAAGGTCATGAAAATCAACTACAATGTATATTGAGAAGTTAAAATAAAAAAACTAAATTAAATTAAAATTTTTTAAAAAAAGAATGCCCTAGCAATTTTCAGACGGGGGTTGTTCTCTTTACTTATATCCCTGGGAATGTTATATAAGGTCATTTATCTCATGAAATTAGGTCTAATCTATCCACTTTCTTCATTAGTAAGTAATGAAATTAACAGGATCTTGGGGGGGGG
>NW_007727133.1:31842-35570 GCF_000696425.1 Galeopterus variegatus | reverse complement strand
GCAAATGATGTAAGTAATTATTTACCTTAGAAATTTATAAATTTATTATGAATTTACACAATGAATAATGTAAATATAATCATGCAAACATAAATTAGAATAATAGAAACCACAGAAGAATACATATATTATGAATACACTTATATATAAAAACAGGCCAACTTGATGTATGGTGATAGAAGGGTACCCTTGGTGGGAAAGAAACTGGAATACAGCCCAAGAGGGATTCTCTGAGTGCTAATCAGTTTTTTTCTTGATACCGGTGCTGTTACAGAGATGTTTATTTTATAAAATTTCATTGAGCTGTACGCTAACATGTGTATGTTTCTGCATATAGACTGGTTAGCTCAGTTGGTTAGAGCATGGCGTTATAACACCAAGGTCCAGGGTTAGGATGTCCATGCTGGCCAGCTGACAAAAAAATAAAATAAAATAAAATAAAAGTGTTACAAATGAATGCTACCGGATATTTTGTAAAAGAGTTTTATGAGTTAAATTAAGCACAAGAAACAGTAACACATATGTCAATGTGTTTCTCAATATGGTGGTCTTTTGATTATATATGTTTTTGTTTCTCATTTTAAATTTATATTATTACACTGTATTCTAGAAAGAATCGATGTTGGGTTTAGATGGCTAAACAAAAGCAAGTGACTTTTATGTCTTCAACAGCCTTTGTCTTTTCTGTATGCCTCATTAACTATCTCTACTTTTTATTCAATTCTGTGTGTAGATACTTATTAATCAAGAAAATAGAGAAAATTCTGTTTACTGTTAGAATTTTTCCTATTTTGTATTTGTCCAAGTAAAATCTAAAGGATCTCATTTGGCTGTTTTCTAGATTTTCTCCATTTGGCAATTTTTTATACTATCATGAGTCTCAAATAATATGCTATTAGGGAAAATCTCATCGGAACAGTATTGGTATTTTAGACTGCTAAATTGTGATTCCTTTCTTTACAGGCTACATAAGATCAGAGTTTCTGCTGCTATAACTTTAGAGCTGAGTCAGCTAGAAAAAGATTAAGTATATGCTCAAGGCTCATTTTGGGGTGACATATATTATTCAAATAAAAAAATGAAAGAATGTAACTTAATGCACCTCTGTCATACGCTAACTGCAGGAAGGATTCAGCTGTCATTTTGCATAAAACCAGACCGTCGCTGTATTCAATCTTCATTTATACCTTTGTACATTTCTTAATCTATCTGTAGATTTTACTACTCTAAGGTAGTGACCCCACAATATCAGATGAACAAGTACATTTACACTTGCTAGCTGGTAATAGTCCTAGGAACAACATGTCAATTCAATTCAGCTGTGAGTTTTTTCCTTTTCATTTCTTAAAAAATCTCTCTGCTCAATTCTATGCTAAGCACCTTGAGAAGATTTTGAAGATTTTGAAGACTTCTGCTTTTAAATAATTTAAATTCTCTTTGGTTACCAGTGGTACCCATATAAAACTATAAAATATGACAAAGTTCATTTCAATCCTTGCCTTATTAGTATCAATTCAGACATCAGGGACTGCTATCTTTGTATTCTCATGTCATAGGTAAAATATACCATGTTTTTGGTTCAGGAAATTTGCTGATGGACAAGTGAGCCAAGGTTGAGGGATCTATTTCCAGAGTTTGCTTTGTATTTGTTTGGGCTTGATTTTATTTTTTATTTAATATTTTGTGGGTCTCCTGACCTCTTAGTTCTTGAATTTATTTCAAGCCATGACTTCTGTCAAATACATAAAAAGCAGACATCCTAACTCTGAGAAGTAAGACAAATGATTCCTTTGTGGTTTTATTGGTTTGAGGACTCAGAATTCGGGATTACGTTTGCTATTGCTTGTTTTTTTCCAAGATGATCAACATCTTTTTTCCTTTATGATCAACATCTAAAAGAATAAATATTTCTGCAATTTCCTTGCAAATAGTTGTGACATAGAGGCAAGACCAAAAGAATATTCAATGACAGTCACCGTCAGTAGACTCATCTTTGAACAGAGAAAAAGGATTAAAATATTCTCACAGTGAGGTTTTTCACTGAAATAAAGACCTAGGAGATTAAGTTTTTTATTTTCTCCTTTTTGGCTCAAAGAACCTTAGACGTAGAGTGAAGAGACCTGTTCTCTTAATTCTGCCACTTACAGCATGATATATAACAAGCTATTTAACCCTTTGGCACATCAGCTTCCTTATATATATATATATTTTAAATTAAGGACATGGAGTAGATTATGTTTAAAGTATAACTTCTATTCTTTTACAATTACCATTTACTCATTATCTAGTGTGCAAGAAAGTAGACTTTACTTGCACTGTCTCACTTGAACTTTCTAATAATCTTAGAAAATCCATTCTTTGGATGAATCAACTGTGTCAGAAATGAGGTAAACATCTTGTTCAGGGTAACACAGCTGGGCAGTGACAGAGCCAGAAATCCAACTGATTCTGTGTAGTGTCGATTCCTCTCTATATGCGTAATCCTATTTTTATAAGAGGCAGTGTAGTTTCTTCTTTAAATTCATATGTTCTGGAGCCAGCCTGCCTACAGGCAAAACCCAGTCCTGCCTGTGACTTGTCATGCAACCTTGAACAAGTTATTCTAATCGCTGTGCCTCAGTTTCAAGGTCTGTAAAAGGAGATAATAATTATGTCTTCTTTTTAAAGTTGTGAGGTTTCAAAAAAAAGTTAGTATACATAAAGAAGTTACGACAATGCCTGGTACAATAAGCATTCCTTCAGTGCAAATCACGATTATTCTTTTCCTTATGCTTCAAAAAGATAGCCTTGGGAATAAAATTACCTCTTCTACAGACATGGTTTGATTACATCAAATATGTTTCTATTTACTACTGTTCACTTTGCATGACAAAACAGTCCAGGTCTTGTTTTAAATTGGAACTCTGCAAGTCAAATGGAATTTCATTCTTCCTATAATAGTCCTGCAGATTTGATCTAAAAATTAAAATGGGAAATCTCTTTATACTATAAATGACTTTACCAGGATTTGTAACTCCGGTCAATAATGAGGTAATGTCAACTGTCATGATGAAACATTTGTGACAAGTAGTAATTCAATCAAGTAACACCACATGATGAGACCCATTTCAAAATGGAGTGTGCCGTGTGTGTACACACACACACACACACACACAACTAGAAGTAGACTCAGAACAACTGTGTGCCAGTCATAACTCAACCCATCCTCTGTAATAAAATAGACAAAAGTCTCAATCTCTATGGGGTTAAATTTCTTTATCTGTAAGTTAAACAAAATATCTATTTATTTTTATTGGGGCTATTTTGAGTAGGCAACATCTATATATATAAGTTAAGTGAGGTAACATCTATATACAGTGTTCTGTAAAATGCAAATTTCTATTCAAAAGTAAATTATGTTGCTATTGAAATTTATTTTTTATTTTTTAGAACTTTGTTTAAATTCAGTTTGATTTTGCACTGGCCTTTTATACTACAACAGTTTGTGAATCTGATGGTTATATTACTGTTCTTGTGTCTTATAAAGGATCAAAAACATTAATGTTTCCAGGGTTACATAGATAACCTCATCTAGTGGAGGTTTATTTCAAAGATTCACAGGAATGAGGACAAAGGAGAGTCACCTCACAAATTACATTGTTCTCTCATCCTAGTTATTGCATAATGACACTCTGTGAACAAGCACTTTCATCAGGCAGAATTTGTTCCTTAGCAACCCTGTGTCCAGC
>NW_007727133.1:29823-30900 GCF_000696425.1 Galeopterus variegatus | reverse complement strand
TTATAGAACGAAAGAGATCTCAGGGTACCCTGGACCTAAGATTTTTGTCCCCAAAAGTTAGACTTGGAATGTTTTATGAAGAGAGAAGTCACCTACTGGCCACAGCCCTGCATATTGCTCTTCACTGTACTGGATTTTTTCCCTCTCCTTTTCACTACATTTAAGCGCATAATGCATAGAAGTCACTGAACTTAAAACACATATTAGAAAATTTTATTATTTTAAATATGTGTAGATCTTCCTTATAGAATGAGAAGGTCATGGCTATGTGTTTATATGAGAGTACTTCAAAAAGTTTGTGGAAAAACAGAATGAAAAGGTAATAGAATTAAAAGTTCATTTCTATGAACTTTTGGAAATACCCTCATATAATACAGTTTTTCTCTCCCTCTCACTCTCTCTCCTTTCTTTCTTTCTCTCTCTCTGTCTGTCTTTTCTAGACATATCTAGCCTTGTCTCAATTTTATTTGATTGCTTGACTTTCGCTGATTTCACCATTTAAGCATTAGTTTTTCAAAGAAGTCCTGGGCGAAATTGAGAAAGCAGGACCTACTGAGCAGCACAAAAGCATCAAATGCCTATGCTATGGACCAAATGTAAGTATTCAGTTTGGAATACAGCCAGAGACATTTGCTACTGGAATTTTAATGTCAAGTGGCAAGAGACTTATGTCTGCTTTCATTTGAAAGTTCATGGGCATGTGTCAATCATTTAATCTGTTTTTGGAAAAACACTACAGTGTTTCTGTTTGTTTTTTAAATAGTTTTTCTCCATCATTATATTCTCAACTTAATTCTACTACAAATTTGTTCCTTAAAATCAAATCTGGATATAAACTCTATTCAAGAGCTGTTTCTTGTTTCTTTGAGGGTTTCTAGAGGAAGAGATATAGCTCTGTAGTTTAATTGGATTTTATTCCAATATGATAATAGCATGCTTCTAATTGACAGAGATTCCAAGGATGAGTTAAATAAACACATTTTATGAACTGAAAAAAAGTTGTATTGATCATTAACTTAAAAAAATAATCTAATTTTTTAATGGAGCTATTACCTGATAAGACAACAAAAGAAGATC
>NW_007727133.1:24141-28749 GCF_000696425.1 Galeopterus variegatus | reverse complement strand
TCTCAGGATCGCGCTGTTTCCTGACGCGGGCGCTCCAGACCCGTCGCCATTTTTTTTCTCCTCGCGCTCTTTAATCTTCTTTCCTCAACTCCTAAACTTCCCCCTTAACTATCATCTCTTGATGTAACTCAGATTTGCCACTTTCCAGCTAATGCTGAAATGCTTTGCCTGGTAATTGTTTCTTGGTCCTCAACCTGGGACCATGGATACTTTCCAGTCAAGCCACTTACCTTCAAAGCTGCTTCTCCCTTAAGGCTTCTTTCAGAGTCAATCTGCATGTATTCTCAGAATATCTTACCCAAGATTTTGTTGCTCTTATGGCCACACCTATCACTGTCTCTGGTAGCTTCATAGAACTATAGAGAAAAATAAAAGAAGTTACGGAAATTGATTTGGAAGGCCTGCCTCATCAGTTTTCCAGACATACCTAGATGTATATGAATTATGGTTTAGGACTGTGTAGAGACACTTTCTACACCTGCTACTGTTCTGAGAGAATTGTTAACCAACTTAATGGCATGCAGTGTTATATTACACACCACATAGATAGATAATGGTTCTTACCAGGCCTATATGAAATTATTCATAGTGTCTAGCACAGTATACTGTCCATATGTGATAATTAAAACTTTGCTGAACGATTTAATAAAGGTCTTTTTAAGTTAAGACAATCATAAACAAATGTACATACACAAATGTACATCACTCATATATTTATTCAATACGCATTTGATAAGGGGAAACTTTATGTCAGCTGCTATGTACAGATCTTGTCACTGAGTGGGAAGGATACTTACCCAAAGTCACACAGCTAATAAGGCATGAGCCAGTTTACTAATATAGGGCTATTTAACTTCAAACCCCATGCTTATTTTGTTGTATTGCATTTCATTTTACATCTTCTAGATGAGGTACAAAAACAGCAGAATAATAAAATTATTGAGAATGAGAATAACACATATTCAATATTCCTATGTGCTAGGCATTTAGCTAAGTGTTTTACATTATTTCTATGTTAATTAGCATTCACAATACTATGTGATAAATACTGTTCCTATAATACAGATATAAAAATTGAGCTTCAAAGAATCAAGTCACATGCTCAGAAAAGTTAGTGGCAAAATTAAATTTTATCCCCTGACTGTCTTACTCCAAACTCATGTGTTTAACCAAGGGAATTAATATGAAAGGCATAAAGGACCACTTATCAAAATAAAGTCAGGAATGAATTCTCTAAAAAGGTAGGTTTTACACAGGGTAAGTTAGGGTAAGTGCATAAAATGAAAGAACTCATAGAGTTTAGCTGTAAGAGTGCTATGTCTTGATAGGATGAGAAGAACTCAAGCCTACTTTAATAAGTCTCAGAAAGGTTTTTTGAGGGGAGTTTAAATTAAGAAATCATTTATGAAAGACTATTTCTTAGGAGAGAATTTGGTCAACTTAGGCACAAAGTTACAAAGTAGAAAGGAAACAAATGGATAAAGGCATTTGTGTTTAGGTAAGGAAGTTGTCTTAGAACCAAAGCTAAGGTAAGAAGGTTGAATAAGAAATTCAGGTGTAGATTAAGATTTTGGAGGAATTTTAAGAACATCAGGATTCTATAGCACACTTATAAGAAAAAGGCATATAGTTTAACTCATACCTTCACCTTTAAAAGTGCCATTATTGTGATCAGTGTAAGAGATTCAAACATTTCCTACAATTTTTTGTCTAATATATAACTTAAAAAAATGTAGAAAGGATAAAATAGAACAGCTTTGACTAATATGGCTTAATTTCAATTTCTTTATTTGGTTAGTGTCTCCAAGTTAAGTTCACATTAAAATAGAGAAGAACTTTTTTATGCATTAAAAATACATCTCATTGTAAAGGTTAGTATCTTAGAAAATATGGCAGCAATTTTCTTCAATATTGGCCTGATGTTGAATGGAGGAATGTTCCACTCCTGCCAACTTCGAAGTTTATCATTATTGCCATTTGAGTGTTATTGAGCCAAATAAAAGGGCCCTAAAATCAGCAATTTTCTTCAATATTGGCCTGATGTTGAATGGAGGAATGTTCCACTCCTGCCAACTTTGAAGTTTATCATTATTGCCATTTGAGTGTTATTGAGCCAAATAAAAGGGCCCTAAAAATTTTTTATAATGAGAATTTTCTTATTCGTGTTACTTACAACTTGGATGAAGTGATTTTACTTATCTTTACTCATAAAATGACAATGTTTGAGAGAGCTTCCTTTGAGAGGTCATTTGCAGATATAAACAATTTTTTTTAAAGACCAGAAAGAATGGCTTTTCTGTTTCTAAGGATCCTTGTGTTTCAATTAGACATTAAACTTTCAGAGAAATTATGCCAGCAAGACCAACTTTGAAATACCTTCAACATTATCAACTATGTCAGGATAAGCAGATTGAGTGGATTGTTTTATTGAAAGTGGCCTGAAGTAAAACTAGAGTAAACTTTTTAAATGTATATGCTTGACTTTGACTTTAGTTAGAACTTGTTTAATTAGAATTTCTTTTTAAGCTTCAGCAACATTTTTCTTTCAGCAAATGCAAAGTGTTTCTTTCGGCATTGCAAAGTCCACAGAGGTTCAACCTAAACTATTTTAAAAACAAATTTGTTCATCTTTGTCCACTGTTTTCTTTTTTTAATCATAATTACACATTGGAGCTTTGATTACCAAAACTACAATTAACAACATTGCAAGACGTTTCAAAAGAGAATCGTATCTAGTTCATCTTCTAGAGAAGACTTTTTCCAAATGGGTAATTATTCCTGGAACCAATAGACATTCTCAGAACAGATAATCAATCATATCATCCTCATTAAAGCCAGTGTCAGTTTACCAAGGGAGAACCTGAAGTGTAAGCTACATATGATACCACGTATCTAATATGTTACCAAGAAGAGCTGGCAGTCAGGTAGCATAAGTCTGCCATCGCAAATCTCCATCAGTCAACCCTAGAGACAGTCCTTCCTAATAAAACACAACCTCCATGTAAAAATCAAGTGTTCGTGGAAATACAACCTGAAGAAATGTTCTTTAGTCTTACGTTTCAAATGGACTGCTACTTATAAGCTTCTCCTTTAAAGAAAGTCTGGATTTTCTTCCTCTGTTTGTGTGTGTGTGTCTTGGCATGAATATATACACACAAGCGCTCTTCAGAAAGTTTATGGAATGTTTTGTATCATTTTTTAATTCAGTTTGTCCATAAACTTTCTGAAGTGCCTTTATATATACACATACATATGCACATGTCTATGTGTGTGTGTTTATATATGTATATACGCATAGCGTAAACACTTGCTAATAACATATAATACTTTCTTCTGGTTACCATTTCTAGAGATTGAGAAGACTATCCATGTAGGATATACATATTCAGAAGTAACATCTGGCCCTCATAAGAGACCCCATTACAACCTTACTCCCTTGGACCAGTTAAAGTCACTGTTGTGGACTGTCATGACAAATCTGTCAAGTTACTCATGAAAACTTATTACTTAAATCTTTAATCCACTCAGTTTCTCTTCTGAAGAAGATTTAGATTTTTTTCCTCCTTTAGTTTTTGTGGCACTATTCTTTCCTTTTTGCTAACTTTTCTAAATGTTCTTCAGTTTCTATTTCCAGTGGCCTCTCAATTATCTCCACTTTCAAATCTCATATTTAAAATGAAAACAATGAAAACAACAAAATGAAGCAACAAATCTAACCTTTTGATGTGTTGGTTTTTATTTATTGCTTTTTTTTTTACAAGTGTCAGAATGATTTTGTCTTTTTTTTTTCCTTCTTATTTTTTTCAAAATGAAGCAACAAATCTAACCTTTTGATGTGTTGGTTTTTATTTATTGCTTTTTTTTTTTTACAAGTGTCAGAATGATTTTGTCTTTTTTTTTTTCCTTCTTATTTTTTCCAAAGCAGTTGGGAGGGAGGGGGAGATGGGAAAGGTGAAGGAAATAGGATGGAAGGAAGAGGGGCAGAGTTGAGGCCTGTGACATCCCCCTCATTGCCACAGGGGAGATTAGGGGGCTTCCAGCAGTGGCTTGGTCATTGCTGGGCTGGGTGCAGATGTCATGGGGATTGGCTAAAGCCCTACCCCCCCCTCCACCATCCCAGCTCGGGTGTCTGGGGCACTTCTTGCAGCAGCTTGGTAGTCTTTGCTGGGCTAGTTGCATGTATCAGGGGGCCTGGCCAAGGCCCTTGGCCCCCACCCTTGGGACTGGTTGTGGGTGTCAAGGGGGCATGGCTAAGGCCCCTAGCCCTTCCCCCTCTCTGGCTTGGTAGTCCAGGGGACTTCCAGACCTTCTAGGTGTTATGGGTGTTCTTTGGTGATATGAGACATTTACTACTTAATATCAAACTTTGTATCTAGTTGTGGGTATTTTGTTTTTTCTTTCAGTTCTGTGTTGGGTTATTTGATGTTCCCTACACTTGACCTCTGCACTGGAATTAATTTGTTGTCCTTTGCTCACTTCTAAAATGTGGGAGTTCCTTGTGGGGACCAGCACTTGAGCTGTGTGGTTGAGCTAAACTGCTGCTTTGCTGCTGATTCCCTGGAAGGCTTTTTGTGCAGCTCAGGTTTTAATGGTTGACTTTATAGGTAC
>NW_007727133.1:21892-23391 GCF_000696425.1 Galeopterus variegatus | reverse complement strand
TTTTTTTTTTCTTTCTCTCATCATGGCTTCTTCTGCCTTCATGCACTCTGTAGGTCTCTCTTCCTTTTCCCCTGATCTCCAGCTGCCCCAGCTTGACTGTTGTTACTTTTTAATAGTTGTAAATTGGTTGATTTGTGGGAGAGAGTGAAGGTAGGGAGCATCTTTTCTGCCATCTTGACCCTATTTATTGCTTTTTAAATAGACTTTATTTTTTTTTATAGCAATTTTAGGTTTACAGAGAAATTGAGCAGTAATTCCCGGTAGTTCTCAAACCTCTCCCCACACATATACAGTTTCTCATATTATTAGACATGTTTCAGTTTTTAAAATGACACCATTATCCCAGTCACCTAAGACAAATTTGTTTTTGTTTCCTTAACATCACTGTCCCCTACCTTGCCACATTCAATAGGCCATCAAATCCTGTTGATTCTACAGCTTTGAAATCTTCTATCATGTCTGTTTTATACATTCCCTTTACCACCCACTTAGTCCAGATTCCTGTAATTTTTCATATGAAATAAAAATAGAACCTCCTATATTGCCTGGCTGTAATCTTATCTTCATACCACCAAGGTAAACAGACATAAAAATTGCCCATCTTCCATATTATTGCAAATCTCATCATGTCATTCTTATTAAAATCTTTCCAAAGCTCCTTCAGGATTTCCTCAGGATAGATCTTGGTGCACAAATCCTTTCAAGGGCTGGAACCTGCCTGCTGCTCCAGCTTCCTTCTCCTGTGTTATGCCTGTGTATTATGCAAGACATTCTCCTTCTGCCTGAAATGTGCTTTCCTATTCTCTTTTTCATCTTTCAATTTCTATTAAAAATTGACCTGAAAACAGCCTTCAAAATATAAAAATCTTTAAGCACCAGTCAAGTGTCATAGGCCCTCATCTTGTGCTCTCAGAGAATCCTTCACACTCTTCTCAAATAATGGTTGTCACACTTTAACACACCCAGTAATTCTCTTGTCTGTCCACTTTATGCCATAAGCTCTCTGAGGGCAGGGGCCCTGATTTATTTATCTTTGAATCCCTAGTATCTATTATTGAGTCCAGTAAATGTAAGGTAGTATGTTAGTCTGTTTCTATTGCTTATAACCTGAAATTGGGTAATTTGTCAAAAAACAAAATTTATTGCTTATAGTTTCAGAGGCTGGGAAGCCGAAAGTCCAGGGCACATACATCTGGTGAAGGCCTTGTTGGTGGCAACAGTGATGCAGGGGTCTCATGGGGCAGAATGGCAGAGCAGAGAGACAGGGACTCTCAAGTGCTTTCCTTATAACATCCTCAGAACCATGCCCATGACACCATTATGAATCCATTTACTATGGCATGGTCCTCGCAATCTAATCATGTGGTCAAGGCCCCACCTTTCAATTACAAAAATAGGATTTCCTGCCCTAAATGGTTACTGTGAGGATTAAGGTTCGATGAATTTGGGGGAAACATTCAATCTACAGCAGGTAGTAAATAAGTATTTGCTTAGTCAAG
>NW_007727133.1:19615-20829 GCF_000696425.1 Galeopterus variegatus | reverse complement strand
AGTTATGATCATTATTGGTTTTACAGAGTCCCTCTGGAATCTATAAAGTGCATTTGTGCCTGTTATATTAATTCATTAACATTGTTTTGATTATTTGAAAATACTATTTCAAATCCCTGGAAACAAGCTCCAATGTCCAAATATATATACAGATAACATTTTGTCTTCACTTGATTCAACTCAATTCATATTTACCATGCACCTGCTACATGTTGAGAATTAAACAAAACACCAAAGGTGTAAGGCATGAATGCTATATTAAGGAAAGTACATTTTTATTTGGTCTGGGGTGGAGAGAGGGAATATATGCGGACATAGATTAAAATAAGTTAAATGTCTAAGAGTATGGTCTTTAAGTAAATTGTTCACCTAAGGACACCTGTCCCTAAATTTTATTCTCTGAATCTCATAAAAAATCTTTATTAGGAAGATTCTAGCATATTTAAATTGATTCCTGTAGACTAAGAAGTGTTTATAACCAGTCGCTAGTTTATAATGCAAAATATTACACTGTTAAAGCAACAAAAACATGAGGTTTCTTATGACAATAAGTAAATGTAATGGAACATTTTAAAATATGTTCTCTGCAAATAAATATACTTTAAACTCAAAATAATTGTGGGCCACAAGGACTGACCCTACCTGTTAGCAGGGTAATTACACTTTCAGGGGTTCTCCTAAGGAAAACTCCCAGAATATATTAAAAGAAATAGGTTTGCAAATAATGTTTAAAGTAGTATTATGATGGCAAACATAGCAAATAATGATAAAGCCAACAATGCAATAGTTGAGCAATCACCAGGAATTAATGCGGTCAATAAAATAATATTTTCTCTAAGTTTATGCTGTGAGAAATGCTTTTGCTATTATAAGTAAAACTTTCCAGTATCAGACTTATATTTATCATATAAATATGTTAAATTAAGCAAAATACTCATTAGAAAGGGAGCTGGTATTAAATATATTAAAAATGTGCATGGCTTTATTTGAGTACTGTCATGCTTTCCACCCCTTTTTATTTTACTTTTAAGGATTTTATATTTTTGAAGTTATGGACATATATTAAAATGATACTGAAAATAAAATTGATTTTTATAATCACAAAATAAATAAAAATGATTAAGAGCTATAGAATCTAACAGTAATTCTTTCTTTTTTCTATCTTCTGGAATAATATTTGTTGGTTGTCTTTGTGTCTTCTAACACTCTAGTGA
>NW_007727133.1:12428-19072 GCF_000696425.1 Galeopterus variegatus | reverse complement strand
ACCCCTTTTTATTTTACTTTTAAGGATTTTATATTTTTGAAGTTATGGACATATATTAAAACGATACTGAAAATAAAATTGATTTTTATAATCACAAAATAAATAAAAATGATTAAGAGCTATAGAATCTAACAGTAATTCTTTCTTTTTTCTATCTTCTGGAATAATATTTGTTGGTTGTCTTTGTGTCTTCTAACACTCTAGTGAGTTAGTCAAAGGTTATAACAATTTGAACTTATGTGATTCACTTTTTAGACAGTAGTTGATTACAATTTATTGAAAAAAAAAACAAATTAATGTCAAAGTCCTAAAATAAACACTATATAAAATGATGGCCAAAATATTTATCATGTTTTCATACGCACCGTTTTTCTCCTTTTTGGGCAAATATGCACCTCCATACATTCCAGCTTTAGTGGGTTTATAGAGAATGCAAATCAAATTTTCAGCCAGCAATGATCCTACTCTGAATTTTCTAGACAGCAAAGCTAACCCTGAGAGGAATGTTACAGCTAATTTACACCCAAAGTGTAAACCACTAACCAGTTTGCCTACCAAGTTTGGAGTAGTAAATCATGTTGGTAACAGAACAGATGTGAAGGTAAAAACCATCCTCTCTGTGCTAAAATAACCTATGTACCAGCTATATTTGAATAGACTATTTGTTTTTGATTAATTACAATATTTACAATTGCAAAAAAAAATAATATAAAGTGATGGTGAAAGTCTGCAGATAAGGGTGGTTATCAGTTATGCTATATGCATTATCCAAAGTCAAAAGAGCAAGAAGACCATTGTCTTTAAAAAAAAAATTCTATCTTTGACAAACTTTTCACATGTAAAGCTTGAATTGGAGTAATAAAAATCTTGTACTCTTGAGCTTAAATAACTCAGTTGGGGCAATACTTCATGTTCCCGAGCAACAGACTATATTTAAATCAATTTTAAGGGAAATGAAAAAAGATTGCAAAGGTAATGGAAACATGCTACCCCATCAATACAAGGCAAGGAAAGTAAAAAAGGTGAAATGGTGGAGAAAAGTTCTCCAGAAAAAAATGAAATTAGAACAGAGATAATTGCCTATCTACTGTATGGGAAATAATGTAAGCCACTTAGAATGAAGGTCACACAAAAAAGAGAAGTTTCAGCAATGCTTTCACACTGGACTTTAGCAAATCACAACATTTCTTTGTTTTTAATTTTTAGGCTGTTCAATCTGATATTGATGATTGTGGCTACAATCAAATTTCATTCTGATGCCTTTGTTTGAATGTTAAAATATTAAGCCAAAAGTAGGTAAATCAAACTGTCATAGAAAAAGTACAAAAATAATAGTAAAATAGAAAATAGAGATTTATATTTTGGCATTTTTTAAGCCAGTTTCATAAACTATATTGATACTGGGTTCTATAAAGAACCAGTTATCTATAAAGAACTTGTTATCTTATTGCCTCAACAATACATCACGTGGAAAAACAAGTGTAAAGTCATTAACTGAATATAATGCAGGGGTGCATTTAGCCTATGAGGAACCAAACTATGCTAAAGTAAACATCACTGGGCAGAATAGCACTGCTAAATGAGTGTAGACTGACAGATAAATTGACATAGCATGAAAAATGCATTATATTAATTTTATTTATTTTTATTTTTTTATTTTTTATTTCTTATTATACATACCTGTGGGGCACAATGTTGATTTTCAATACATTATATTTAAAAAAGAAACATGTGAGTGAATTATTTATACCAAAGTTAATGGAATAAAGATACAATCTAAAATTAAAATAATCTATTTTTCTAGCAAAGATATTTAATACTTGAATTACCAGTTTTATATATGTATATATTTTTAATGTCTGAGAACAATACATGTAAAGGCTAAGAGAATCATAAGCTATGAGCCAGCATCACTGCCCCACTCAATCATACAATGCAAAAAATATCAATATTACAATATCCAAAGTCATAAGTTTGTTACACACACATATTACAAAACAAATATCCGTATATGTATATAAACAATTAAATTTCATGACCATGAAACACATAGATACATTAATTCACATTTTAACTCTTTTGCTGTTTTGTCTGTGTTAAACACTGAAAAAACAATTAAATTTCATGACCATGAAACACATAGATACATTAATTCACATTTTAACTCTTTTCCTGTTTTGTCTGTGTTAAACACTGAAACAAGGCCAAGTAGATGTCAGAAATAACCATAAATAACTTTGAGAGCAAGGGGGTAGTTCAACCAAATTCAAACAGCTTTATCTTGCCATAATAGAAATACCACTAAGGTCTATAACATATGAGCAACAGTCAATTTCATGCCCTTACACCTTATTATGAGGGGTCAGATGGTATCAATACTGGTAGCTCCAAAGGAGACAGAATATTTAATATTCATATTGAACACAAATGCCATGAGGGTGTATTAGTCTGTTTCTGTTGCTTATAACAGAATACATGGAACTGGTTACTTTGTAAGAAAACAAAATGTATTGCTTACAGTTTCAGAGGCTGGGAAGTCCAAAGTACAGGGAACATATCTGTCTGGTTAGGGTCTTCTCTGATGGTAGCTTTACAGCAATGTAGGAGTCTCACATGGCAGAAAGTGATGGAGCAGAGAGAACTTCTCATGTGCTCTCTTTTTAAAGCCCTCAGAACCACACCCCTGACCACCATTATTAGTCTGTTCACTTTGCCATGGACCTATAGTCTAATCACCTGTTCAAGGCCCCACCTTTCAATTACCTTAATAGGATTTCCCACCATCAACAGTTACAGTGGGAATTAAGGTTAATATATGGACATTGCGGGGCACAATTCAATCAATCCACAGCAGAGGGAGTGATCTAAAATATCTGTACTTCCTATAACATTTGTGGAAAATTTCCAAGACAGTTCATCTAATGGAAAAACTAATTATATCAGATGGCTCCTCTGTAAAGTTACAGCTCTACAGCTCTGTAATCTCTTGTCAAGATGTGTAATCTTTAGAAAAGAATCAAAAAGATCTCTGGGTGAGTGGGAAAGTACGGGCTCCCAGGGAGAAAATCAGTGAGCTACAAAAATGACTGCCTGTCCCAGAGAATGACAGAAGAACCCCAGTGCTGAGACAGAACAAACCATAACAATTTTATCTCTAAAATATAGTTTATAAAAATTGTAGGAAAGAAAGCCATTCCTTGGAATTTTCTCATTAATGGGTGATTTCAAAATATCAGAAATGGAATGAATACCCATGGAAAAATTTTTCAAAATGCATATTATATTTATTACCCATAACATGACCTGTGCAAGTAATACTCAATACCTAGATCCCTGAAAAGTGAACTAGTCGCTGAGATATGAATTGTTATATATCCATGTAAATAGTAATACAGAACAACAACAACAACAAAAGCCACCGGTAATTAGATTCTCTCTCCCCAAATTTTTATTGCCATTAATCCAAAGTATTTAGAAGATTGCAATTTAAAAATATACGACAAAATTAAATTATTGGGTTTTCACCTTTTAAGCATTTTAGTTAAACAATATTTTTGAAAGCTCCCTGTCCAATTGATACTCAATGATTTTGAATCATACAAAGTCTAGGAAGTCTATCAGTGGAGGACAACAGAAGTGTAGAAAATTGAGTTACATTAGATTTAGCATCCAGGAAACTACTCACTTCTAAGACAGAGAAAATTTTCTATATTTAAATGAAAACAAAAACAAAAACAAAACCCAAACAAATCTCTCCTCTGAGTATGCTCCCTTTTAATTTGAGGTTGCCTGAATCCCCTTCTTCCTTCAATTTCTGTTAAAACTTTCTCAAATCTCTGTCTCTCCCAAGTTTCTACTTTGTTTTCATACTTCCTGTACAAGTTTTTTTTTAATGTCTCACCTTTTATTGCTTTCTTTCTCTGCCTATATCCTCTAAACCATAAAAGATTGAGACTAAATACACAAAAAAGTAATTAAGAAATTCATCTTTAAAAAGGGAGGAAATTGCATTTGAATTTATGCAAAGCGAGGCAAAATTTTAGATAAACAGTTTGTCTCAGCTTCTTTAATTTGTATGCCCTTTAAATATACGTAGAAACCATAAGCCTTTCTTTAGTGTTATTTAAAATTTCAGAATACATTTTGAGTGGCTTAACTAGCACAAATTGTACTATAAAACTAATTATTATGTTGAATATGTTTTTTCGAACTACCCAAGCCCTTCCTCCAATGTTTTTCTCTATTTGATGTGTCATTCAAGGAGTTACGACGTCTTCCCCCACCAGAGAAACACATCAACAAATTTTACAAACAATTGAACAAAGAATTTGCTTTCCATATTTAGGTTTCTATACTACAGTTTGGAAATTCCTTTGTGAAAATCTGGGACAAATATTTGAAATGGAAATCTAAATGTTGTAAATCAGAACATTAGATCTGTCTGGGACATTTTTAAAATTGGGGCAAATCAAAGCCAAATACATAGCCAAGTAGTCAGCTTACTAATCATAAGCTCATATGAATCATATGAAATCTATAGGGACAGATAGCAAGCAAAACATGTACATGGACCTCTGCTATGTACTCACTGTGGTGACTATGACCGTTCTGCACTGTAGGTGCAAACACAGTATAGGTAAGGATAAAAATGTGAGAAGAACTAAGAAAAACTTCCAATTCAAATAAGGCAGGGGGTTTTTGTTTGTTTGATTTTGTTTCCTGGTTTTTCTTGGTCCCTCTCCTTCCCCACCCCCCTTTTTGGTAGTCTACTTTACACTATAACAAAAGCATCTGAGAAATTTAGCTTGTCTGAAATGCTAACCCAAAGTGTCTCAGACAGGTTTTTAGCCATGGGACAAGTCAAGATTGCAAATGCTGGAACCATGGGTAAAACTTACATGGGCTGTAGACTTAGACTTAGTGACACTTACAGGGGAGAGAAGTACTCTTTCTATAGGTAATGTGGAGGGCCGCAAATGTGGAGGATGGGGAAGAACATGGGACTTAGACACCCCACGTTGATGAATTTCCACATGTTACTATGAGAGGAAATTTGGTTATAAGTATATTGTCTGACTCTAAGGACTCAAAGTTCAACACAAAATAGAAGGAAATGTCCATTTCCAGGCAGTTGGTTGGATTTAAGGACCCCGAGTGAAACAACACAGGTAGAGAGAATCCAAACTGGTAAACCAAATTCAAGTGAGGGCAATGTGAGATAGGAAGTGAAAGTCAGATGTAAGAGCTGCCCCAAGTAATGAGGTCCAAGCCATAGACTAGGATATATTAAATAACAGGACCTAATAGATACATTCACAGATACAATAGTTTGAAAAATGGCTTCCAAAGATATCCATGTCCTCATTCTCAGAATCTGTCAATCTGTTGTGTACATGGTGTTTTAGTCTGTTTCAGTTGATTATAACAAAATGCATTGAACTGGGTAATTTAGAAAGAAAATAAAATTTATTGCTTATAGTTTCTGAGAGTGGGAAGGTCAAAGTCCATCTGGTGGTGGTGACAGAGACCCCGGGGTCTCACAGTGCAAGATGGCAGAAGCAGAGAGAGCCGAATGATAGCTCTTCATGCACTCTCCTTTTAAAGCCCTCAGAAACACTCTCTTGACTGCCATTATTAATCCATTCACTATGGTATGATCCTATAATCTAATCACCTCTTCAGGGCTCCACCTTTCAATTACCATAATTAGATTCCCCACCCTCTAAACAGTGGTGACCAAGTTTCTAATATTTAAAACTTGGGGACACAGTTCGAGCTTCAGTGAGCTTTGGGGTGATATAATTCAATCCACTACACATGGAAAAGGGGCATTAAAAAATGTAAGTAAATTAAGGATCATGAGATGAGGAGATTATCCTAGATTAGCTGGTTGAATCCAGTGTAATCACCAGGGTCCTTGTAAGGAGGAAGAAGATCAGAATCAGAGAAAGTGATGTGACAATGGCAGAAGAGGGAGAAAAGGATATATGATGACAGAAATGAGGGTCAGAACAATGCAGGGCCAAAAGCCAAAGAATATGGGCATGTGAGGAAAATAGAGTAGTTTAGTCAGGCCCCCTCGCCTCAGGTCTGGCTGGGCATGGTGCAGCACTTTCTTTGTAAACAAGTTGTGTGAGAGTAGAGTTAGTGTGCTTGCTTGCCCGTGTATCCTTTTGGCTTGTTGCTATTTTTGTGTGCTCTTCAGTAAGTGAGTCAGTGGCTCTGAACTGCTGGTCAGCAGAGCTGGCGTCTAAAAATAAAGCCTATTACTTCTTCACCCCCGGTTCCCAGGACCTTTTTCCTGTTACCTAGCTAGTAGACCTGTGTGTGAAGAGTTTGTGACCCAGTCTGAGCAACAGGCTCGAGGGGACTGTGAGCTCCAGACCGAGCCCTAGCTCTACAGGGCAGAAGCTGGATAAGGCTAGTAAACAGATTCTTCCCTAGCACCTCCAGAAGGAATGTGCCACTGCCACGGTATTTTAGATTTCTATTCTCTAAAATACTAAGGTGACATATTTGTGTTGCTTTAAGGCATTTAATTTGTGGTGATTCATAATAGCATCAGTAGAAAACAAATACAATAGGAATGGGGTAACATGAATCAGGGACACAGACAGGGAGAGGCAACTTGGTAAAGGCTTGAT
>NW_007727133.1:10510-11890 GCF_000696425.1 Galeopterus variegatus | reverse complement strand
GGAATGGGGTAACATGAATCAGGGACACAGACAGGGAGAGGCAACTTGGTAAAGGCTTGATACTACGTACCTACTAAGAGGATAAGAAGATAGGAAGATAGGTGCAGGGTCTGGACAGTAGGTCCAAGAAAAAAATTAGTAAAAAGTCACCTATCCTTAAACTTGTGGCAAGAACTGCCTAGATTTTTCATCCCATAGATAGGACAAGGCTAAGTCAATATACCTGAAACGAAGTGACATTTATGCATGTAGAAGACAGGCAAAACAACACCATGATTCAATAACACACTAGGGTACTTTGAGGAAGAATATCAGTGCTCTCCACAAAAATGTCGTCCTTAAAAATTCAGGGTGCATTAAGTACAAGTATTAATGCTTTTGTGTCATATGCTATGGATATATCCATCATACATTAATTTATGAGAAAGATTGCTTTACTTTCCTGTAAGGGACAGACTGACTCATTACCCCTACTGTTTCACTTTTTTTCCCCCTACCACATGCAGGTATTTTTTCAGGTAAGTTTCCACTAAAATGTCCTTCATTATTCATATTATATCTTAATAATTTATCAAGAACACTGTCTTACATAGCTTCACTGCAGTTTGCTGGCATCTATAACTTTCAATAAGAACTCACTAACCACACACTAATAACCCTTACATAAATAATTAAATATACCCAAGGCACTGGGACCCTGTTATTCTTAGTCTACAGAGAAAAGCAAATACACTTTGATTATACACAAATGCTGATTTTTCCATAATCTCGACATACCCTAGAAGTAGCTTCTAATTCACCCAGACATAGTGTTTCTGAAGTTCTCCACTTATGGCTGAAGTACTTGTAATACTCCACTGTGGGGAGGGGGAGGGGAAAGACAGGGAGAGAGAAGAATGGCAAAGTGTGTGATCTATTCTCTAGTTATTAAAGCCTATCTGGCTTCTACCCCTCTAATTCTCTAACCTTGAGAGTTAAGCCTTCCCTATAACCTCCACTTACAGGATTAGCCCATGACTGAGAAATGCACTCTACATGTGTTACAACTTATGCTTGTCATGCCTATGATGGATATTTCAAATCAATCAGAGCCCATTTTCTTTATGAATCCAGCACAGTTCAATTTTCAACTATAGGGGGGTGCAGTCTCACAATTTTCATTATAGCAAACTAGACAGCTATTACCATTTGCTCATAATGCCCACCCTAGTTGTAGCCTATTTTCCTTAGCATGTTTCTCTCCACCTTCAAATATAAGGCTATTCCACAACTTTAGTGAACGTGAAACTATGTATTAGCTGTTCTCAAGTAAAACCCGTTTTTATGTCTGGCTCTCAAGCGACTTTGTTCTGGTTCATTTCCTGTTTTTTTATTTTTTTT
>NW_007727133.1:8299-10363 GCF_000696425.1 Galeopterus variegatus | reverse complement strand
TTTTTTTTCCAAGGATATGTCATATCAGTTGCATTTTCCAGAGGAAATGGAGACTAAAGGTGTTACCCTAAACCTTCAAGAGGGGCTGGGAACTAAAGATCCAGGTAGTTTTTGAATTGCATTCTTTGAGGGTGGTCTCTAAATCCTATTGCTGGATATTACCAGAGCTAAAGTCACATCTCATTATTGAATCCACTGTTGCTGAAGAACCACCATTAATACTCTGTTCTGGAAACCTCCAATTTACCTTCTCCATTAAAAGTCCTTTGTTGTTATTCACTTAATATCTCTAGCTTCAGTCTTTGTATAAATTAAGCTTATGGTAGCAATGTTCTTCTATCATTCTCTCTTTCACTTATTCCTCAGCAGAGTCTGGGTGGTTTTTAGATCTATTTCCAATTATTCACTTCCTTCCCAACTCCTCGCTCAGACATGCCTTTCCCAGAGTTGCCCCTATTACCACCATCTGGCACAGATGATGATCATCACCGCATATTCCCAATAATTCAGCTAACAGATAATTGCTCTGTGATCCAGAGATGCTTCAATGACATCAAGAGGAAGGGGACAAAAATTAAACGAAGATGAACAAACAGCTGTACTTTCAGAGATGCTGAAAATCATGCATCCATGAGCTGAGGGTCCTCTTACCTCTTTGGCAGCTCATCTCTGAATATTATCCAGAATTCTGTAATTTCTCTGCTTAATTAAAGAGATCTCTGAAGATGCTACTGAAAAACAAGCAATACTCCATGTTGTATAAATGTAACAAGCAATACAATTACATTGTAGTTTTCTGTCATAAGAACATAAAGTTCAATGCTCTAGAGTAGCACTTTATTGTTTTAATGAGTTAGTTGTGGTATGTACATAGATGGTCATTAACTCCATTTTGAATGAAGTAGATTTAACAGGTCAAATGGAATTTTGCAGATTTAAAGGCCACTGATATTTATTTATAGGAGAAAAGAGACACCATAGTCCTGGCTTACAGAGAACATCTTTATTTGATGTTAACGGTGGCCAGGAAGCAGCTGGCAACGAGAGGTTGCTCCTGTCATATGCTTTGAAGTTCCAGATTGCTGTCTGGCCACACCTGTTATGAAATTTTTCAGGAGGAAAAAATAAGGAATCTTAAAGATCAGAACAAATTTTGGGGACCATCTGCCTTAAATTATTTTTGAATAAGTTTTGTCATATTTAAATAAATATTTCATGCATAAAAACATGCATATTGATATATAAAAATATACAGGCAGTCCTTGCTTTACAAGTTTTGCTATACATGAATTTCTGTTACCATGGTTTAGTGAAATAACACCAGTCTCTCAACAATATGTCAAAATTTCAGTTACCATTTTATATCAACCGTTAGTAATCACGTAAAGTACAAACCTCACTGCTAGCTCTTCAGTCCACCAATCATTAGGCAAATAACAGACACACACCTTGACCAGTGACTAATCACATCATTCCTTTCAAAGTTAGTTATTATTCACTGCACGTGTTTGTTATTCGGTTCACACATAGACAGCAAAATGTATCATTGTGTTGTTCCTTGTCTCCCAGTAATAAACTCACATGACATTTTACAAACATGGGTAATAAAAAGAAGACATTGATCAACAAAGGTAAAAATGCGACAAAGAAATGAAAAGTGATGCTGAAAATGAAACTAAAATCTAACATCAATGGATATAGAGAAAAAAATTCTAACTATGGAAATGCTGTTACTGCCGTTGTCTTAGAGATAGGCAGAGGAAATTAGTGAATGTAGCCTTATTGCCACAAATGAGAAGCATAGTTGTCATGAGAAGGACATAGATAGCCCAAAGGAAGTAACACTGACAAAAATCTCTACAGTAAAAGAACTCTAAGAAATATTTCAGCACATTGAATACACAAAGGGTCAGATGTGGGAAGTTTATCCCAACTTAGAAAGGAGGATGACAATTTACTATCAGAGAAAAAATGCTCATTCCATATTGAAACTTATGCAGGGACAGGAAAAACACCGTTTGACCTACCCTTGATAGTTTATTTCTTAAAAAGAAATGACACACT
>NW_007727133.1:2260-6961 GCF_000696425.1 Galeopterus variegatus | reverse complement strand
TTATGAGTGAGGAAATGTAGTATTTCTCTTTCTGTGCCTGGCTTATCACTTAACATAATTTTCTCTAAGCTTATCCATGTCTCTGTGAATGCCAGAATTTCATTCTTTTTCACGGCTCAGTAGAATTACACTGTGCAAATACACTACATTTTCCTTATCCAGTCATCTGTAGATGGATATTTAGGTTAGTTTCATATCTTGGCTATTGTAAATAAGGATGCAATCAACATAAATAAGGAGTGCAGTTATCCTTTCAACATGATGATGTCCATTCCTTTGCATATATACACAGAAGTGGGATTTCCAGGTCATATGGTAGTACTGTCAGTAGTTGTTTGAGAAATGCCCATACTATTTTCCATAATGACTCTACTATTTTATAGTCCCACCAACAGTGTAGAAAAGTTCCCTTTTCTCCCCTTTCTTGCCAGCCTTTGTTATTCTTAGTATTTTTGATAATAGCCAATATAGCTGGAGTGAGATGATATCTCAATTTGATTTTGGGTTGCATTTCCCTGATGATTAGTGATGTTGAGCATTTCCTTCCTGTACCCTTGGCCATTTGTATGTCTTCCTTTGAAAAATGTCTTTTCAGCTCCTTTGTCCATTTTTAAGTGTTTGTTGTTGTTGTTGTTCTGTTTTGATTTTTTTTTATTTATTTATTTTTTACCATGAAGTTCTTTGAGTTGCTCATATATTCTGGACACTAATCCCTTGTCAATTTATAGTTTGCATACATTTTCTCCTATTCTGTAGGTTGTCTTTTCACTCTACTGATTGTTTCCTTTGCTGTGCAGAAGCTTTTTACTTTGATATATTCCCATTTTTGTTGTTGTTGCTTGTGCTTTTGGGACCTTATTCCCAAGACTTTTGTTCAGTCCTACATTCTGAACTGTCTACCCTGTTTTATTCTAGGATTTTTATAGTTTCAGGTCTTAAGCTTAAGTCTTGCATCCATTTTGAGTTGATTTTGTTACATGGCAAGAGGTACACGGTCTAGTTTCATTCTTCTACACTTGGATATCCAGTTTTCTCAGCACCATTTACTGAAGAGGCTGTCCTTTGCCCAATGTATGTTCTTGGTGCCTTTGTCAAAGATCAGTGAGCTGTTACGTATTCGGGTTGATTTCTGGATTCTCTATTCTGCTTCATTGGTCCATGTGTCTGTTTTTATGCCAGTACCATGCTGTTTGGGTTACCATTTTGTTGTACTCTCTTTTCTAATATCTTGTTGCATCTATGTTCATCAAGAATATTGGCCTGTAGCTTTCTTTTTTGTTGTGTCTTTGTCTAATTTTAGTATCAGGGTGATGCTGACCTCATGGAATGAATTTGGGAGAATGGCCTCTGTTTCACTTTTGTGGAATAGAAAATGATGGGTATTAATTCTTCTTTATCATTTAGCAGAATTCAGCAATGAAGCCATCTGGTCCTGGGTTTTTCTTTGTTAGGAGAGGGCCGATTACTGTATCAGTTTTGTTACTTGTTATTGGTCTGTTCACATTTTGAATTTCTTCTTGGTTTAATCTTGGTAGTTTGTATGTGTCCAGAAATGTATCCATTTCCTCCAGGTTTTCAAATTTTTGGCATATATTTGTTCATAATAGTCTCTAGTGATTCTTTTTATTTCCATGGTATCAGTTGAAATGTTTCCTTTTCCATTTCTGATTTTTGTTATTTGGGTCTTCTCTCTTCTTTTCCAGTTAGTTTGGCTAAAGGCTAGCAGAGAGTGGGATGGCACATTTCAAGTGATAAAAGAAAAAAAAAAACGCCAACCATGAACACTATATTCAGAAAAGCTTTCCTTCTGAAATGAAAGAGAAATAGTATCATTCCCAGACAAACAAAAACTATGGAAATTCACCACCACAAGACCAGCCCTTCAACAAATTATCAAAGGGGTTCTATATCTGGAATCAAAAGAGAAATATATATCACCATAAATACATGAAAAACAATAACAGCTGCTAGTAACAGATACTCAAGTAAGAAAGAGAAAGAAAATGTATTTTATCACTACAAAAGACACCCAACAGCAAAGATAAACAATAAAAAGAAAAGAAAGGAATGAAAGAAACAAAAAATAACCAGAGACAAATTAATAAAATGGCAGGAATAGGGCAATACATTTTGAGAACAACCCGGAAGGTATACGAAATAAATTCCCAATTTAAAAGGTACAGACTGGCTGAATGGATTAGAAAACTACACCCAACTCTGTGCTGCCTGAAAGAAATTCATGTCACCAATAAAGACACACATTGACTAAGAGTGAAGGGATGGAAAAAGACATTCCATGTAAATGGAAACCGAAAACAAGCAGGAATTGCCATACTTACGTCTGATAAAATAGACTTCAAACCAAGAACTATAAAAAGAGACAAAGATGAACATTACAAAATGATAAAGGATCAATGCAGAAAAAAGATATAACAATCATAAATATATATGCATGCAACATTGGAGCACCCAAATTTACAAAGCAACTGTTACTGGATCTAAGGGGAGAGATACATACTAATACACAATGATAGTTGGTGACTTTGAAAAAACACTCTCAGCCCTGGGGCAATCACTTATGCAAAGAATCAGCAGAGAAATATTGGATTTAAGCAGCACCTTAGACCAAATGGACTTGACAGACATATACAGACAATCAGCCAACAGAAACGGAATATATACTCTTCATCAGCACAAGTATGATTCTACAGGATAAGCCACATATAACATCACAAATTAAGTCTCAACAAATTTAAAAGATTGAGATCATATCAAGTATGTTTTCAGACTACAATGGAATAAAATTAGAAATTAATAACACAAAAAACTATGGAAACTATACAAATTCATGGAAATTAAACTACATGCTCCTGAATGACCAGTGGGTCAAAGAAGAAATAAAGCAGGAAATCAAAAAATTCCTTGAGATGAATGAAAACACAAATACAATTTATTAAAACCTATGGGATTCTGCAAAAGCAGTACTAAGAAGGAATTTTATTTCAATCAGTTCTTACACCAAAAGAATAGAAAGACTGAATAACAACCTAACATTAAATCTCAAAGAACTAAAAAACAAGGACAATCTAATCCCAAATGTAGTAGATAGAAAGAATTAAGATTAGAGCAGAACTAAATGAAATAGAGACCAAAAGAATGATACAAAATATCAACAAAACAAAAAGTTGGGTTTTTGAGAGGGAAAACAAAATTTTGTGTTCTTATTTATTCAGTGGAAAATTAGAATTGGACTTGGAAATATAGAGTCAGTACGAAAGACATTGTCAACATGTTGAGGTGAATAAAGTTCCGAAAAATTACTGTAATCACACATATGGCAAATAAATCATTATCTCAATGTTTTGTGTGGCCTCATCTATTTTTCCTCCCTTTACTACACATTAAGAAAATGAGACACTCTCTACTTTTGTTTTGTGAATTGCATTATGTTGAGCATTGTTGAGAGTTTTTTTAAAACTAATTTATGATGTACTCTGAATAATTTTCTATGTGCATCCAAGGGAGTAATCAAAATACCTTCCATTAAAATTGAGAGCTTTGTACAGCAACTCCCACAGTTCTATGATTTTCAGTTTTATTTAGAATTCAAGTAAGAAGCAAAGTCTTATAACTGGACACAATGTGCTGAATAATAAGTGCCTTGCTGAAGAAGAACATTGTTTGTGATGATGATTCTGTTTCTCATAGTTTTCAGGTAATCATTCCCACCTGCCTTTTTTAGAATCACCTCCCTGATTTATTCTCTGAAACTAGAGGTGTGATGAGGTAACTTGTGGGTAAGTCACTCTGTTGCTAAGGCAGCCACCAGCAGGTACCATAGGACAGAACACCTTCATCTGGGACTTTAGCACAATAAAGACAGTGTAGTTAATGCTCACTCTAATAGCACACATGCTAACTTTCTTTATGTTCATTCCATGCCTGTTTGTGTTGGACTGTGGAAGATTTTGCTTCTGACTTGGTCTGTGAATTTCGAGCCAGGCCATTGCCTGACTGAGTCTCAGTACTTCAATGGTGAAACAAATGCTTAGTGTATTTAACCTCTAAGGTGAAACATTCTTTGAATTTTGTTTAGGTCATACACACACACATGCGCGCACACACACACATGTGAGGGTACTTCAAAAAGTTAGTTGAAAGATTGATTTTATTTTTTAATTCTTTTTTCCATAAACCTTTTGAAGTACCCTCATATGTGTGGGAGGGGTGTGTGTGTATACATATAAATACACATATATAATTATATATGTTATTTTGAAGTTTGCTATTTTACTTGGCATCTTCTATATACCAATCCATATCAGTTCATAGAGTCCGTCATTATTTTTTATAGCTGAATGAAATTCATTGTGTTTATATAACATAGTTTAGTCAAATCTCCTATTTTGAACATTTAGAATGTTATCAATATTTTGCAATTGCTAATAATACTGCAATAAAAATATTTATTCCCTTACTCTATGCAAAGATAAATTTAAAGCCCAAATAGTTTACAGAATTAAATGTACAAAAAGGAAACTATTAAGGTATAAGAAGAAAACAGGGATAAATTTGCCTTTAACCTGGGTATAGAGCACGACTTTATGACTTTTGTTAGCATAATTCAGGGGAAATTTAGGCTTTGAAGTAGATCTAATAGTGAGATCATGAATGAATTAGACATTAGATGTCCTTTTTTTT
>NW_007727133.1:0-385 GCF_000696425.1 Galeopterus variegatus | reverse complement strand
TAATGTGTATTTCAATAAAAATAACTACCCACAATCATGTGAATCTTTGCATACAAAAGCTCATTGAAGTCTTAGTTTTGATTTTAAAATAGTTATTATATATTGTATATTATATTTGTAAATACATATATAGTCATGTGCCACATAATGATGTTTCAGTCAACAATGGACTGCATTTATGATGGTGGTTGGAGCAACAGGCTATACCATACAACCAAGGTGTGTAGTAGGCTATCCTGTCTAGGTTAGTGTAAGTACACTCTATGATGTTTGCACAAAAACAAAATTGCCTAATGACACATTTCTCAGAACATAAGCCTGTTGTTAAGTGATACATGACTGTATATACATATATACTATGCACACATATATTTACATACATGTA
>NW_007727132.1:460308-471256 GCF_000696425.1 Galeopterus variegatus | reverse complement strand
ACACACACACACACACACACTCACACACACAAAAACAAACAAACAAACAACAACAACAACAGAAACAAAAAACCCGGGGGAGGGGAGAGGAAGATATAACAGCCACAATTATTTTTTTTTTGAAGTTCTTACAACAAGCAAATGGAGGGGACACACTTGGGTGGGAGGGGGGAGAGGAAAGAGGGAGGGAGGTTTCGGTGATGGGACATAATAATCAACTATATTGTATACTGACAAAATAAAAATAATAAAAAAATAAAATAAAAATAAAAAATAAACTATATTACAAAGCTATAATAACCAAAACAGCATGGTACTGGCATAAAAATAGACACATGGTTCAATGGAATAGAATAGAGAACAAAGAATTCAAAACATATGCCCTCAGCCATCTGATTTTTGACAAAGGCAGCAAATCTACACAGTGCAGAAGAGACTGCCTTTTCAACAAGTGGTGCTGGGAAAACTGGATACTTATATGTAGGAGAATGAAACTAGACCTGTACCTCTCACCATATACCGAAATCAACTCAAAATGGATTAAAGAATTAAATATACATCCTGAAACAATAAAACTCCTTAAAGAAAACATAGTGGAAACACTCCAGGAAGTAGGAGTGGGTACAGATATCTTGAATAGGTCCCCAAAAGCACAGGCTACTAAAGGTAAAATAAACAAATGGGACTATATCAAACTAAAAAACTTCTGTGCAGCAAAAGAAACAATCAACAAAGTAAAAAATAGCCAACAGAGTGGGAGAAAATATTTGCAAAATATACATCTGAGAAAGGATTAATATCCAGAATATACAAGGCATTCAAACAACTTTCCAGTAAAAAACCAAATAGTCCAATTAAAAATTGGGCAAAGGATCTGAGTAGGCATATCTTAAAGGAATATATATATGAATGGCCAACAGACACATGAAAAAAATGCTCAACCCTAGTCAGCATCTGGGAATTGCAAATCAAAACCACACTGAGATACCATCTCACTCCAATTAGGATGGCTAACATCCAAAAGACTGAGAATGATAAGTGCTAGAGAGGTTGTGGTGAAAAAGAAGCTCTCATACGCTGTTGGTGGGGCTGTAAAATGGTGCAGCCTTTATGGAAAATGATACGGAGTTTCCTCAAACAATTTCAGATCTACCATATGGCCCAGTGATTCCACTGCTGGGAATATACCCAGAGGAATGGAAATCATCATTTGGAAGGGATACCTGTACTCCAATGTTTATTGCAGCTCTATTTACAATAGCCAAGAGCTGGAACCAGGCGAATGTCCATCATCTGATGAGTGGATAAGGAAACTGTGGTACATCTACACAATGGAATACTGTTCTGCTGTAAAAAAGAGCGAAATACTACCATTCACAACAACATGGATGGATTTAGAGAAAATTATACTAAGTGAAACAAGTCAGGCACAAAAAGAGAAATACCACATGTTCTCACTTATTTATGGGACTAAAAATAAATAAATAAACACACAAACAAATAAAGGGTGGGTGGGTGGAAGAAGACAGAATAACCCCCAAAATTCCTTGAACTATTTAAGTCAGGTGAACAGATACGATGTGGGAAGGGGGAGTGGAATGGATAAAGGGACATGAAAATCAACTACAATGCATTTTAAGAAGTAAATTTTTAAAAAAAATTAATAACTAAAATAATAAAACTAAAACAAGATATAGGTGGGAAAAAGTTAACAAATTCTTACATGACACCCAAAATATATACACACATATGTATGTGTGTACGTATGTATGCAAATTAAGATGGAAAGATGTGGATTTCATCCAAATCCTAGAGTTTGTGGCACTCTATCTTCATTAGTCTGTGCATAGTCTCTCTTTAATGTTTTATTATAATCTACCCATCTTTGTTTCCTCAATCTTATCCCTTAGGTAACCACTGTTAATTTACATTATTGATTACATTATGGATATGGTTTTACGTGGCAAATTCTGACTTTTTCAACACAAGACTTTTTTCTGAAATCTTTCCATGTTGATATTTACCTATTCATCTATCACTATAGGTCAATATAGATCAATCTATAGATAGAAATGTGGAACATTTCTTTGGTATACTATTCAGCCTTAAAAGAGAAAAAAGATCCTGTCATTTATGACCACATGGATTAATCTGAAGGACATTATGTTAAGTGAAATAGCCAGGCACAGAAAGGCAGATACCTCATGATCTCACTTGTATGTGGAATCTAAAAAAATTGAATTCACAGAAGCAGAGTAGAATGGTATTACCAGAGACTGGGGGATGGAGGAATTAGGTAGCTGTCAGTCAAAGGATATAAAATTTCAGTTTGGAGGAATAAGTTCAAGAGATCTATTGTATGTCATGTTGACTATAGTTAATAACAATGTATTGTATATTTGAAAATTACTAAGAGAGTAGACTTTAAGTGTTCTCACCACAAAAAACAAGTATATGAGATAATGTAAATGTTAATTAGTTTGATTTCACCATTTCACAATGTATTCTCATATATCAAAACACTACGTTGTACACCATAAATGCATACAATTTTTATCAATTAAAAAATAAAATTAAAAAAAGAAATTTAGAACATTTCTTTTAGGTGATGAATAACACTTCATCCTTCCAAGGTAACACATTTTTGGTAGACAAAGGCTGTTTCAAATTTGTAGCTATTGCAGACAAAGCTGGGATGAATATTCTTGCCCATTCATGCAAATCTATGTACCTGTGTGATAAATTTTCTAGTTTACATACCCGGTATTCAGTATGTGCATATTCTAGAGACTTATTTGGAAGTATTTAATAAAATTATATTGAATACTTCCAAGTAACTCTTCAGAATAACTGTATTAACTTACAATTTCTGTTTTCCCAATATTCTCACCAGAACATTTTTATTGGACTTGAATTTTTGCCAGTCAGGTAGGTAAAAGATGACATATTATTGTTGTTTTAATTTGCAGTTATTTGATAGCTAATCAGATAGATAAGTATCTCTTTACATACACATTAATCATTCGGGTTTTGCCTTTTGTGGATGGCCTGTTCAGATTTTCTCAGTGTGGGGAAAATAGGATAATTTAGTCAGGCTCCCTTGGCTCATGTGTGGTTGAGGGTCAAGCAGCAGATTTCTTGTAAACAAATTGTGTGTGGGTGGGTAGAGTTAGTGCACATGTGCACCGATGTATCTTTTTAGTTTTGCTGCTGTTGTGTGTTCTTGAGTTTGTGAAGCAGGCTGGCCCAGCAGAGAGCTTGCATCTAAAAATAGAACATGTTTACTCTGTTGGCAGCTGCTCAGTTTTTCTTTGGACTTTGTCTGTAGCAGTTGAGTTTCTGAGTTTCTTTGTGTATTGCCTAGCTCTTAGATGTGTGTGTGCTGAATAAGGACTATTCCTACTTCAATCAAGGCTCCAAGGACCTTTTTGCTGGTTATCTAGTTCACAGACCTGCATGTGAAGGGTTTGTGAATGGGTTCGAGGGGTCTATGAGTTCTAGACCCTAGCTCTAGCTCTGCACCCAGTTTTCTATTGAGATTACTATCTTTTTTTTTTTTGGCTGTTTTGTAGATATACCATATATTCTAGATATTAATACTTTATTAGCTTCATATATTTCTTCTTTCACATTATAACTATTAACTACCTAAATTTTGATATATTCAAATCCATAAAATGTTTCCTTTTATGGTTTTTACTGCTGCTGTCATATTCAAGAAATCCTTTCCCTTTCCCTTTCTATAGTTTGTTTAAACAATTTTCTAGTTTTACCTTTAATATTTTGATTTTTAGTCTATTTGGAAATTAATTTTGTTTAGTCTTTTGAGTATAATCTAATTTCACTTTTCTCCATATTGTAAACAAACTTCTCAACAACATTTATCATACAATCCCCTTCCTACTGCTTCGTGTTATTTCCGTTATCGAATAGAGAACTTCATATATATGGGTATTATTATGGATTCCCCAGACTGTTTTCTTGGTCTGTTTGTCTCTGACCCATTTCTACACTGTTTTAATAACCTTGGTTTTGTAATTTGCTTTAGCATAGAAAGACATTGATTTATTTAAAGAATTTTTCTTTTCTTTTCTTCAACCTTTACTTTTTCTATGTGCATTTTATAACCCTCAAATTTCAATTGCAGTTACATTATCTGCTTGGATTGACTTCAGGAGAACTGAAATATTTTCAATATTAAGTCCTCATTTCCACAAATCTGTTGTATTTTTCCATTATTTCAACCCTTTTATGCCCTTTAATGACATTTTATCATTTTCTCCATAAAATTTCTCACATTTTTATTAGCTAATTCCTATATACTTTACAATTTTATTTCTATAAGTGCTATCTTATTTTAAGTACATTTTCTAATTAGTAGTTACCAGTATAAAAATTTTATTGATTTGTTTATGTTAGTCTTTTTTTTTCCAAATAGCCTTTTATCTAAAGCATCTTGTAGTCTGTTGATTTACTTGAGTGTTCTATATAAAGGATCATAATATCTGTAAATTACAACAGTTTTGTCTCTTTCTTTCAAGTACTGATACCACTTGTCACTTTGTTGGGAATCTTATTATGTTGGTCAGAACTTCCAATATTATGCTAAAGAGCAATGGTGGTAATGAAACTGTTGCCTTGTTCCTAACCTTAAGGAAATGTTTCTAAGATTTCTTCTCCATGCTTCCTATAGGTTTTTGTAAATATCATTTATGAGTTAGAAGTTCCCTTTTGAGTTTTTCAAAGGGCTTTCATTGTTAAATCAAAAATAAGTACTAATTCTATTACATGCTTTTTCTACATGTATTTAAACCATGCTCACATTTCTTCCATAAATGCTACTGGTTATAAGGTAACAAGAGTATTCACAGACTCTTCCTCTCCCCCAGGCTAGTAAAGAACTGTTGTCTTTGCCCATGCAGTTACTGGGTCTTGTCCACGGGCGAAATAAGAGGTAAGGAGAAGAATTTAAAGAAATGTTGGTGATGTAATTGATTTTTAAAATAGAAAAAGTGGTTTTTGTTTGTTTGTTTTTTCACCTCTAGAGATATAAATCAATGCAGAAAGTGAGAAATGAAGATGGTCACAGTCAACATGACCTGGAGAACTTGAAGGAGATTAGAGAAAAAGGAACAGGCTCTAGAGCAGCAAACATACTGTGGTGAGAGAGACTTCTAGTTGAGCATTTTTAAGGAAAATTGGCTGAATGTTACAATGTCTTTTGTAGTAATTTCAAAATATTAATCGTTCTTCACTTCCGCTTTTCAGACCTGTGTGTTTCTTTGGAGTGGCCATCTGTGCTGAGACTGGGCCAAAAACTGACTCAATTTTAGATGAGTTACACCTCAGCTTGGAAATTGTCAATTTTCATACTTGTGAAATTTGAGGAATAAGGCAAACAGAGGAATTATAACTTGGATATGTGGGTTAACTGAGAAATCCCTACAACAGGAGGCTCTAGTCACCAGCTATTTACATACGGCTCAGTCCAAATTACTTAGTTGTGGCTGTAAAATGAGGCAGTTAGTTTAGATGATTCTGAAGGACTTGGCTGTGATGTTCTATAATCATCTCTCATTAGTGGTCAGAAGGTGAAAAAGTGACACAAGATGCAGACTCGCTGTACTTGAAATACAGTCTGTGGCAACTAGCCCGTGGTAATTAAGAAGTCAGCAACATCCTCTCAGATTCCTATTCTCCACCCCTTTTCTCCCATCTTCAGGGTCTCATTGCCTTCATGCTATTGTACACTTACAAATCCCCACTCTGTGCTCCCCCCAAGTCTGCCCATCTAGACCCACACTACACCATCATACCACCCTCCCTCCAGCAAAGCCCACCCATGAGCTGTCTCCTTTGCAGAAGCAGTCTTCAGCCCCTTTGTATGTGGATTGAGTCTGATAAGTCTTTCCCTATGACGGCAGAAATGTATTCATGCATTATCTCCCAAGGGCAGTGTTATTTTAATCAGATATAAGTTTTTAATCAAAATTTAAAACTTTAGTCAACAGAAAGAGGTAGGAGTATATGTTTAATTGGCCAGCCACACTTCTGGAGAGTTTCCAAGGTTAATGCACAATCAATACCTTTTTGCTTCCTTGTTAAGTGAACTGTGTATGCTTTCATTCATATGTGAAATCTTCCTTCTGACCCTTCATCAAATATATACTCTGTTTTCCCCAACAGTGAGGCAGGTGGACCGATGGCCACACTCAGTCTCATTCATTCCTTCATTCATTCAGAAAATATTTAGTGGGTACTTTGCATGTCAGAAATTATGATAGACACCTGTTAGGTGTTAGACTGTGTTTAAATTAAAAGTCAAAGAATATTTCAGGTGAGGAAATTATTATTCCTTAACCAGGTTTGAGAGGTCCCTATTTGAAAACCAGTTTAGGATGTGGGCTGAAGTCCACAGATTATAGATAAAGCCTTTTGCAAAATAGGTGTTCCACACCCAGCTTAAATAACACCGTTGACCTTCATCCACAATACAAAGTATTCAGCTGGATGTTTTTCACAATTCTAATATCCCTGCAAAGATGAGATGCATGAATCACACAGCAATCTCATCAAAAAGGTAAGGAAACAAGGGTATGTTTTATCCTGATGGATTTTTCTAGCTTAAATCCAATCATTTTCATTTCTTTATTCTCCTTTCCAAGAAATGACTTCCTTTTTTTATTATTTATAAAACCAGCTGACTGCTTAACACCACATATACAGCTGGTATTAAACTTTACCTCTTTGCAGTTAGTGTTTGTGCACAGAGCAATTGATTAGATTACAGAATTGGCCACATTTTTACCTCACTCAGTCTAGGATCTAGCACAAGGACCAAAGAGCTGATGTCAAGAGAAAGAATTACTTCAATGACTTTGATTAAAAACCATTCTTTGATTATAAACCATTCACAAGCACTTCAATCGATACACTTTATGCCCTCCCCTCCCTTCTACACTATGTAGCTGGAGTTGGGGCTGGACAGGCTTCACATATATATGTAATTGCTTCTCAGCAGAGGGACTTCTGTAATCATTTGAACTGATCCTTCAGTCGGTGGTTTCAGAGCTTCCTCTAAACACATCAATCCAGTCATATATTGTCATTAAAGTATGATGTGTATACAGGAAATGGAGCCCGTGTTACCAGACACATAACATGATTGAACATTTACTATGTGTCAAGAACTATGCTAAGTATTTTGCTTGTATTATCTCACTGGATCCCCACAATAATATGACAAGGTAGGTAGAATTATTATATCTTTTCTTTTTAAGTTTATTTATTTATTAATATTCTTTTTAGATTCTAAGATGTTGTTGTGGAGCAGTTGGTGGGGAGGTGGAGAGAGAGAAGGAGGAAAGAGAGGGGCATGGTTCAGGCCCATGGCACCCACCTCATTCCTGCAGAGGAGACCAGAGGGCTTCCATCAGTGGCTTGGCCATTGCTGGTCTGGATGCAGATGTCAGGGGTTGTGGCTGAAGCCCTCAGCCCTTCACCGCTCCAGCTCTGGAGCCCGGGATGCTTCCTGCATTGGCTCAGTGATTGTTGCTGGGCTGGTTGCAAATGTCAGGGGGGTATGGCTCAGGCCTCTGGCCTTTCCCTCTCCCTGGCTTGGGATCAGAGGGGGCTTCTGGTCCTTCTAGGTTTTATAGGTGTCCTTTGGTGGTGTGAGACCTTTACTAGTCAATATCTTGCAAATGTCAGGGGGGTATGGCTCAGGCCTCTGGCCTTTCCCTCTCCCTGGCTTGGGATCCCAGGGGGCTTCTGGTCCTTCTAGGTTTTATAGGTGTCCTTTGGTGGTGTGAGACCTTTACTAGTCAATATCAAACTTTGTCTCTGGTCTGTGGGTATTTTGTTTTTGCTTTGAGTTCTGTGTTGGATTATTTACTGTTCCAACCACTTAAATTATGCACTGGAACTAATTTGTTGTCCTTTAATTACTTCTAAAATGGGGGAACATTTTGTGAGGACCAGTACTAGAGCTCTGTGGTTAAGCTAAATTGATGCTTTGCTGATGATTCCCTAGGGAAGGCTTTTTGTGCAGCTTGGGTTTTAATTGTTGACTTTGTATGTACTTCCAGGTCTTGCAAGTTCTGGTGCACCTGGGTTATGTGGAAACTCTGGTCTGGGTTTGAGACTTTTCAGCAAACTGCAACCCTGAAGATCTGTATTCCTGACCAGTCTCTACTGAGTGGTCCTGCACTGATGGGGGGACAGATCAGCTGTCCATGCTGCACCCCAGTGTTCCCCCAGTGGGCCTGTCTCCCCCACCACCTGCACCCCAAACACTTCCCATGGGATTGGCCACGTGCTGGTCCCTTGCAATGACTCACAGCCCACTAAGTTGTGACTCCTTGCTCCTGAGTGGGTCCATGGGAACCTGTTAGTGGTCTTGCTGGCCTGGGGCCACCAAGGCCCTCTTCTCCCCTGCCACTTCCAAGCAAATTCATAGGAAGGACACAGCTGTGACTTTTGCCAGCATTTACTCTGCACTCACCAGCTCCAGCCTGAAGTGGCCAGGATTCGAAATGGTGGGAGCAATCCTTTCTCTCATAGTGGCTTCACCTGCCTTCACGAATTCCGTAGGTCTCTCCTCCTCTTCCCCTGAGCTCTAGCAGCCCCAGCTTGGCTGTTATTGCTTTTTAATAGTTATAAATTTGTTGATTTGTGGGAGAGAGTGATGCTGGGGACCATCTATTCTGCCATCTTGACCAGAAGCCTCACAATTATTGTATCTTTTACGTAGTTGTGGAAATGAGGCCAGAGAGGCAAAGCAATTTAACTAGTAAGACTCTCAGCTGGGGAGCAGGAGATTTGAGTTCAAAATCAGGCAGTCTGATTCCGAAGCTATGTTCTTGATAAACTTTTCTCACTGACTTCCAACATAGCAGCACACAGACCTGCAATCCCACATTAGCTGACAGGATAACAAGACTCAGCTCAAGGAAGCAGAAAGGAAGGCCAAGAGAATCTGTCAGAGACATGAATGACCCCATCTTCCTGGGGTCAAAAGGAAAGAGGACAGCATTGCTCTGGGGCCTGCCCCTAAAGCCCAGCATGGTAGATCCCCGAATTGGGCAGTACAAGTCTTGTCTGGGGGTGAAGAGAGAAAGTGGACAAAGAGAAATTGGCAAAGTTTTGAAGAGGAACTCTCCTCACTTGTCCACGTGGAGATGAGAAAGACCTGGTGTGAGACCCAACTGCACGCTTGTTCAGGACCTCTTTCAGATGATAATTAATAAGTCCTGATGGCAACCAGGAGTTCTTAGGTGTGCTCTTTGCTGAGGAATGGCACATTGCTCTGTCTTGTTAGCAATTTGGAGGTGCAGCCATCATTCACTCTGCCCAGAGGTCTCTCCTTCTGTTTGAGCTTTTCCTAGACTCTGCCTCTCCTCTCTCATTCTCACCATGGTCAGATGTCACTGACTTCTAACCATCAGCCTTTCAAACCTTAAGGGTCTAAGACTTGTCACTCTCTTCATTACTTCAGCATCTCCCCAGAGGTGAGAACCAGAAGGTGTCTCAGAAGTGATACCTGGAAGCTTTTCCCACACAAACAGTGCTGCGGCATAGAAGTTCTCATTATGTTGGACCCAGAGCTGTTTTAAGTCAGTGGTATCTGGAGGCCATACTACAAATCTCTCAGGTAGAATATGCATGGGTCTGGTGCACAACTTTGAAAAGCAACTAAAGAAATTCTGTGTGATAGAGGGTGGGGTGCAGTGCAGAATTATTTTGAGGATTCAGTAGTGACAAGGCTCAAAGAAGAGAGACCCCAATGGATGGCTTCAGGTCTAGGATATTTTAGTGGCCCTTCCTCTCAGGAGCATGCACCAAAGTCCTGCTTTGGTCTACATATTCTACTGCCCAATTTTAACATTTGTTCCAGAGATAGGAATTGTTCCCATAGGTTCACTTTTGGCTCAATGTAATCAGTGTATATTGCAGTTTGCTTTACTGGGGTAGGATGCCCATATTACATGCTACAAATGAATTCTCATTCCTTTCTCTGCAGGAGGGTCTATTATGTATCCCGAACACGCTTCAGTTACTTTGTAGTAGCCAAGCCCACAAACACTGGTGGATGTGCCATAAAGTCACCATTCATGTGCAAACCCCTGTTCTTGCCCTGATATTTGAATACACAAAGGTCATGTTATGCTCAAAGGCACATTTTAGAAAAGAGAAATGAATTAGGACCTGTTCTTTTAGCCTCAGTATAAATCCTATAATCAGGAAAATAAATAGGGTGGATCACTTCACTAGGTTACTGTTGGCTCTCTCCTTCCAGGGCTCTCTCCCTCCAGGGCTCTCTTTCCCTCTTGCTTCCTCTCCTCCTCTTCCTCTTATTCTCTTCTGACCTTCGATGGTGATTATAATTTTTATAAGGTAAGTAGACCCTACCATTCTCAAAATCTCTTGTTTCTTTTTTGACTTACTTGACCTTTTAAAAATTAATGGCTTTACTGAGATATAATTCACACACCATACAATGTATGCATTTAAAGTGAATAATGTAACGTCTTTAGTATAGTCACAGAGCTATCCAAACATTACCGCTATCAATATGAGAACATCCTCATCACTCCAAAATGGAATCCATATAGCAATCACTTTTTATTTCTCCTCAACTCCATCTAGCCATAAGCAACCATTAGTCTGCTTTCTGTCTCTATGCATTTGCCTATTTGGGGTATTTCATATAAATGGAATGTTACAATGTATTGTCTTTTGTCACTGCCATTTTCACTTAGCATAAAAAGATCCATCCATTTTATAGCATATATCAGTACTTCATTCATTTTTTTGGTCTAATAATATTTCCTTTTATAGATATACCACATTTTATTTACCTATTAATCATTGGATAGAAATTTGGGTTCTTTGCATCTTTTGGCTGTTATGGATAATGCTGCTTTATAAATATCAAGAAGGAAGGAAG
>NW_007727132.1:453810-460177 GCF_000696425.1 Galeopterus variegatus | reverse complement strand
TTGATGTTATTTGTCCATACTAGTAACATGAGTTAGTTATTATATGTTTTTGTCAAAAAAAGTCTACCAAATATAAATTGTCTGACCTAATTTATTTTAAAATGTACAAATAAAAAGAATACACACCTACACATACACACACATGCACATATATTATATATACACACACAGATGTGTTGTTATATCCAGATGTTGTACTTAGAAGTGGTGATTTAATTCTTCTTCATCATTGTAATTCCTGGAACTATAATTCAAATATAATCCAGTCACTAAGGTGCAAATAGTAGAATTTTGGGTGAGGGAAAGGAAGAAGAAAGTTTTTTTAAGAGCTCATCTTAAATATTCATTGACTTGTTCTTTCTGCGGGGTGGCTATTACCCAATTTTTCAAAGCTTACCAGATTCCAGTTCAATTTGAATTAAGGAACATTGGTTAATCCAGTTGATCTTCAGGCATTGGACTGTTCTCACTCATATAAAAAGATAAGTATGTTATTATCACAGCCATTAAGGTACTCACTATTGACTAGGAAGATATGTACTCTCCAGAAGATTATGAAGCCCTAACAAATCCTCTACAATGGGGTTCATCAAACTATGGCCTGTAGGCCAAATATAGCTTTCTACCTACTTTTGCAAATACAATACAATTTTATTGGAACAAAACCATGCTAATCTGTCTTATTGTCTGTAGCTGCTTTCTTGCTGTAACAACAGAGTAAAGTAGTCTTGATAGAAACTGTATAACCTTCAAAGACTAAAATATTTACCATCTGGCCCTTTATAGGACAAGAAGAGAGAAATACCCAGATGAAAGTAAAGATGTAGAGGTTAACCACATACTACTCACTTCTTCTTTAGATCCAAAGAAAAATAATGAGGACATTTTCTACAGCCCATTGTACATTAGCAGGAGAGTTCTGCTCCATGCGGTCCTTCAGAGATCCAGGCTCCTTCCACCTGTGGCTCTCTCCTCCAGGCCCTCAGTACCTTGTCAATTCAGGTGGCAGATGGGGAAAGAGTGTGAGTACACACCTAACACTGGCACACATTTGCCCACTCATTCCATCAGACACAACTCAAGTTCAAGGCCACACCTGATTGCAAGGGAGCTAGAAAACAAAGTCTTGAATTCTGCCATATTGTCTTATCTGCCCATCTCTCTTTTCAGTCCCTTTCTAAGAGCGTTAGAACTCAGGTTAAGGCCATATCTTTATAGCCTCCTCTGATTATCCTCATCCACAGTGATTTCCCCTTCTCTTATTTCCTGTCAACTTAATATGGGTACTTTATTTTTAAAAAGTGACTGGGCTGCCTCTATATACTAGGGAAGTAGGATAAATCACCAAAAATGAGAATTATCTTTTATGTTTCATAAATCCTTTGATGGTTCTCTAAAGTTAATAGACAATCCCATTCACCCAATTTTTCCCAGGAATTTATAGAAGAAAAGAATGGAACACAATGGAAACTAAACCAACTCTGCCTCCAAAAGCAAGATGTACCTGACAGCAGGGAAATATAAGGTGAGGGAGACAAAGAGAGGTCCACCTTCCTGGGCAGGCCAGAGGCCCATGAAGAACCTCAGCTGGTAGGAATTCTGTTTGTCAAAGAATTTCAAAAAATTATGTTGTTTGTTCAACATTGAACTTGATGTGGTTTTCTTCTCAGCAGTGCAATTATATTCCAGGATCCTCATATCCTTTAGCAAATATTTACCACATTAATAGTTTTGAGTGGTATTTTTAGGAAGTGAAAGAAGAAAAAGAAGCTACTGTGGCACAAATCAAGCCAGCCTCGGGACCTGAGTGCCACGGTCAGGAGATGGTGATAGCAGGGACCAGGCAGCTTCAGCAAGGCCTGACGCAGGAGAAAAAACCCTTCTTCTTACCCCTCTCAAGATTTTTGGAGAGGACACAGCAGACTCCTTTCAGCCCATACCTTTAGGTTTCAAAATATTTTACCAGGATCTTGAAGAAAAAGGTAGTCTCAGAAATGGGAGGACCTGGGACAAATGGGTTCCCACTGTGATACTGTTAGGTTTCCATGTGACTCATCCTACATACCAAATGGTCTCTGGTCTCATGGAGGGCATGTGCGGAGACTTGGAGTTTATTGCACCTCTAACCAAGTCCTAGACAGAGGGCATATAATAGCTTCCTCCCAGTACTTAATCATGTGGCTATCAAAAAATTACAGTTTGCCATGATATAAGACCCAGGCTTGACAGACGTCTACCTAGCAGACAGCAAGTAAGGTTCTGCCTCTTTGGCTATGCTGAACTCTTGCATCCAAAGTAGGAGATGGCCTTGTAGATGCTGAGATCCACTGCTAAGACCTGCAGACCAAACCACACATGAAATGACCACAGGCTTTACAGAGTGAGGCTGTGAGCACTAATCAGAAGCAGAAAGGGAGGTCAGGTCGGTGCTTGCCTTTTTTCAGATTAAAGACTACCAGCCTGACCAGCCCATAAAAATGAGAACATCGTCAAGGTATCCAGAGCCAAAAGTACCAGTTGTTCCCTGGAAATAATAAACACACCCTGAAGTATCAAAAGTTTAGGGAAGTTATAACTGTTAAAGAATTAAAATTCTATTAAAACACACTAAAGACTAACTCTGTGTTGAATTTGAATTTGAATTTTACTTTTCTTCAGTGATTCCAAAAATACTCTAGGCTTTCAGAGTATCTCACAGGCTTTCAGGGTATCTCAAAGTTATCATTACGGATAGTACTGTAACATTTTTGGCTACTATACTTAAGTAATCATAAGTACATTGATTCAATATTTATTAAGTGCTATAAACCATCCTAAAGGCTTTAGATGACTTATCTTATTTTTAATCACATCAAATTTTTGAGTTAGATATTTATGCCCCAATAACTGAGGCTTAAAGGGGTAAAGCAACTTTCTAGACAAAACAAGGATCTGACCCCATATCTGATGACTCCTAAACCACCTCTCTTAACTAGTCTATCACCTCTTATGGAAGGCATTGGCTCCAGTTGCAAGAATCTTAATGTTCATCCATAGAGTCAAGAGCCACATAGAAACCAATATGAGAGTAATTCAGGGCTGAGTCACATGAGGTGATTGGTACCATGTGAACTGAGAGAAGAAAGAAACGTGTTAGCTGAAGAAGCCTAGAAATGCCTCATGAAGAAGAGAGGATATCAGCTGGTCTCTGGGAGTTGTAGGGTTTCTGTTTGCTGAGTGTCTGATGAGTGTCTTTGACAGGAACTCCTTTGCAGAATGCTTTCTTATGATCCACTATTTAACTTTTTTTTCAGTTTTTATTATTTTATTAAGTCAAAACATTTCATTAGCACTTACTGTGATACTTTTAACAGATTCTTATGAAAGCCCTGTGAAACAGGCCGAGCAGATTTTATGGTCTCAGTGTCACAGATAAAAGGACCAAGGCTAGAAAGGGACAATGACTGTCTCTAGTTATCCTTGTGAAATAGTCAGAGAAGAGAGACAAGATGCAGGTCTTTGTAGTCAATCTCATCTAGTTCCTCCCACCATTGTGTTCGGTCACACAGGCACTCTCTCATACACGCACACACCCAAACACAAATACATGAGTACACACACACAGTCTCAAAACAGTAGCTGCATAGAAAGTACCAGATTTCAGTCCTAGACTCCAACTGGCCACAGCGCTTTGGCAGACATAGATAACATCCCAGCAGACATATTATCTCTAACTGTGCCACTACTGAGCATTTGAAGTCCATGTCTTTAGTCTTTTAATTTACAAAAATTATAGTGATAGCATTATTGGAGATGAAAGGGCAAATGTGATCACAGAAACAAATTAGGGAACAATTAATAATTCAAAACTGCAATAAAGTTGTTTTACAGGCAAGTGCAATTGTGAAAATGATCCTTGAGTCTGAGACTACCCTCCTAAAGGAGATATCTTTAAAGGAACAAAGATAATTGTCTGGAACAAGGACCTGGCGGGCTCTGCTTGAGAAGTTTTCAAGCATTAAATGAATGGTCTCTTGGGTGTTGACAGACTGTGGGAGGATGCCATGTTAACTTTATTGTCTCACTGTTATTTTGTTGACAGCCTGAATTGGCTCTGCATTAGCTTTTTATCTTTAATGGTGGTACTCCATCTTCATATANCTGAGATCCACTGCTAAGACCTGCAGACCAAACCACACATGAATTGACCACAGGCATTACAGAGTGGGGCTGTGAGCACTAATCAGAAGCAGAAAGGGAGGTCAGGTCAGTGCTTGCCTTTTTTCAGATTAAAGACTACCAGCCTGGGCCGGCCTGGTGGCACACTGCTACAGTGCGCTGCTTGGGAGCGTGGCAGCGCTCCTGCTGAGGGTTCGGATCCCACATACAGACCGGCTGCTCACTGGCTGAGCGAGGTGCGGGCGCGACACCGAGGGTTGTGATCCGTTGCCGGTCACGAAAAAAGACAAAAAGGAAAAAAAAAAAAAAAGAGTACCAGCCTGACCAGCCCATAAAAATGAGAACATCGTCAAGGTATCCAGAGCCAAAAGTACCAGTTGTTCCCTGGAAATAATAAACACACCCTGAAGTATCAAAAGTTTAGGGAAGTTATAACTGTTAAAGAATTAAAATTCTATTAAAACACACTAAAGACTAACTCTGTGTTGAATTTGAATTTGAATTTTACTTTTCTTCAGTGATTCCAAAAATACTCTAGGCTTTCAGAGTATCTCAAAGTTATCATTACGGATAGTATTGTAACATTTTTGGCTACTATACTTAAGTAATCATAAGTACATTGATTCAATATTTATTAAGTGCTAGAAACCATCCTAAAGTCTTTAGATGACTTACCTTATTTTTAATCACATCAACTTTTTGAGTTAGATATTTATGCCCCAATGTTTTCAAAAGAAATAACTGAGGCTTAAAGGGGTAAAGCAACTTTCTAGGCAAAACAAGGATCTGACCCCATATCTGATGACTCCTAAACCACCTCTCTTAACTAGTCTATCGCCTCTTATGGAAGGCATTGGCTCCAGTTGCAAGAATCTTAATGTTCATCCATAGAGTCAAGAGTCACATAGAAACCAATATGAGAGTAATTCAGGGCTGATTTACATGAAGTGATTAGTACCACGTGAATTGAGAGAAGAAAGAAACGTGTTAGCTGAAGAAGCCTAGAAATGCCTCATGAGGAAGAAAGGATATCAGCTGGTCTCTGGGAGTTGCAGGGTTTCTGTTTGCTGAGTGTCTGATGAGTGTCTTTGACAGGAACTCCTTTGCAGAATGCTTTCTTATGACCCACTATTTAACATTTTTTCAGTTTTTATTATTATATTAAGTCAAAACATTTCATTAGCACTTACTGTGAAACTTTTAACTGATTCTTATGAAAGCCCTGTGAAATAAGCCGAGCAGATTTTATGATCTCAGTGTCACAGATAAAAAGACCGAGGCCAGAAAGGGACAATGACTGTCTCTAGTTATCCTTGTGAAATAGTCAGAGAAGAGAGACAAGATGCAGGTCTTTGTAGTCAATCTCATCTAGTTCCTCCCACCATTGTGTTCGGTCACACAGGCACTCTCTCACACACACACACAAACACAAATACATGAGTATACACACACAGTCTCAAAACAGTGGCTGCATAGAAAGTACCAGATTTCAGTCCTAGACTCCAACTGGCCACAGCACTTTGGCAGACATAGATAACATCCCAGCAGACATATTATCTCCAACTGTGCCACTACTGAGCATTTGAAGTCCATGTCTTTAGTCTTTTAATTTACAAAAATTATAGTGATAGCATTATTGGAGATGAAAGGGCAAATGTGATCACAGAAACTAATTAGGGAACAATTAATAATTCAAAACTGCAATAAAGTTGTTTTACAGGCAAGTGCAATTGTGAAAATGATCCTTGAGTCTGAGACTACCCTCCTAAAGGAGATATCTTTAAAGGAACAAAGATAATTGTCTGGAACAAGGACCTGGCGGGCTCTGCTTGAGAAGTTTTCAAGCATTAAATGAATGGTCTCTTGGGTGTTGACAGACTGTGGGAGGATGCCATGTTAACTTTATTGTCTCACTGTTATTTTGTTGACAGCCTGAATTGGCTCTGCATTAGCTTTTTATCTTTAATGGTGGTACTCCATCTTCATATACCCATATGTATATGTTATTAGGAAAGAACCATTTGGCAAGAATTTTTCCTGAACTCAGTTACTCACGGGAGAGTGGACTGAATATAGCATTGTCAATTTTCCAAAAATCTAACATTAGAAAATACCCTCAGCCCAGATATTTTTCTCCAAATATTAAATTTTCTGGTTGATCTGCCTAGTAAAGAGAGAAGGTAGGTGTGGTATTCAGGCTATCTTTAAA
>NW_007727132.1:451359-453058 GCF_000696425.1 Galeopterus variegatus | reverse complement strand
GACTTGAACTTAGTTTCTGTCTCCTGGTCGACTGTTCTTTCCTTCCCATCAACCTCTTCCCACCTGTTTCCCTGTAGCTTTTTTCTTCCTAATAAGCCATTACTCTTATAGTCTGAAAGATGTTTCCAAGTCTCTATGGGTGGTTATTTCCCTACAGATACCTTCTTTTTGTCTTAACATCTTTCTTCACAGACGTTGGAACATAGTACCATACTAGGAAAAAGAAAAGTAGTGAAAAGGACAAACAGGGATTAGTGATGTCCTGCCCCACCCTCAAATTTCATATCCCCAGTGTTCTTAAGCTGTTCCATATTTCCCCTTTTTCCTGCCCATCCTGATCACAGGGCAGCATCTAACATCAGCCCCTCCTTTGTGAGATAGTTATGTTACTCCCCTTTTCAGAAGTATTTGCATTCCAATGGCGACACCTCCTTTAAAAAGAAAAGACTGAAAGATCAAGGAAATAATCAGCCATCAGTTATATTACACTTTGGCCTATATGTTAAGGGTGAGGAATTTGCATGGAGAATTTTTCTTAAAATTACACTGTAGATGAGGAATTCAAGTTTAAAGAGTCTAAGTAACTTACCCAAGGTTGTAAAGGTGGTAATAAGAGCTTGTAAAAGTAAGTTTAGAGGATAAAGGTAAATCATCTGTATACCTAGATGCAGCAGGCACGGTGGATTTCCTATACAACACCATTTTCACTTTCTTCCTTAACAAGAATAGGACAAAGTAAAACAAAACAAAAAACATATCCAAAAACTTTTTTAGGCATATGAGCTTCCTTATGTTGCTATGAGTTTCAAGGGAGACTGGCTCCATTGAGAATCCTGTCCAATCTAATTCGATGGTGGTCCCCATTTTAGTGGTTGGTTTAGGATTGGGCATATGACCTGTAATACAATTCTGCCTGATGATTTTTGTGGGGAAGTCTCCTGTTGGGGGAAGGTGGGAGTTTCTGAAAGAGTTTTTCCTCACTCTTAAAGAAGATAATAGGAAGAGTTGTGTGTACTTTTTTTAATTTAATTTAATTTTATTTTATTTTTTGCTAAGAGCCTGAAGGAAAAAGCAACATTTAAGAAAGGAAAAGCCTTCAGAACCACAGATAAAAGGAGCTCAAACCTTACACAGTGTGTACCTGATGCTGACATCTTTTGAACTTATTATATGAGACAGAAGATTTCTTTATTGTACTTTCAGTTCCTGACAGTGAAGGCATCTTAAATATTGCTCTGATGTTTTCCAAGCTTCTTTTGATGGCAGGACACAATGTAATGACACTTGGATAAATAAAAGGCAGAACATTTTGTTACCTACATCTCTCGAGGAGAGAAGGCTGCCAGGCAGGGCATGTAGGGGGTTGCACTGAGGACAGGGTAGCAGCATGTTGAAGTTGTAGGGGGTAGCTTATGCATCGCAAGCAGGGTGGGGTTAGTTTTCAGGCTCCCTGTGGATTGACTAATTTCATTCTTTTATCTGGCTGGGACACAGGTGTTGTCCCTGTTGTCTGGTACCTGGTCCCCAGGGTGATGAGAGCTGGTGCACAGTGTCTCTGGAATGTGAGGAGTGTGAGGACCCCATAAGAGTAGTGGTTTGGGTATGGACTTAATCAGCTGCTCAAGAAGAGGAACTGACCAAACTCTAGTCATTACCTCAAAGCTGAGCCAAGACTGCATAATATAAAAAAAAAAAAAAA